>NC_051162.1:43959386-44237751 GCF_013339745.2 Dermacentor silvarum | reverse complement strand
ACTTGCGCCTACAAATTTCCTAACTTCATCATCCCATCTGGTTTTCTGCCGACCTCGACTGCGCTTCCTTCTCTTGGGTAGCCATCTGTAACCCTAATGGTCCAATGGTTATCCATCCTACGCATTACATGGCCTGCCCAGCTCTATTTCTTGCGCTTAATGTCAGCTAGAAATCGGCTATCCCCGTTTGTTCTCTGATCGACACAGCTCTCTTCCTGTCTCTTAAGGTTACTCTAAGATTTTTCGTTCCATCGCTCTGTGCGCGGTCCTTAACTTGTCTCTAGCTTCTTTGTTAACCTCCAAGTTTCGGCCCCATATTGTTCCCTCGGTGATGGCCACTGAAGCACGCACCGCGCCGGAAACCTACCGTGCAGCAGCCGTCCCCGCCGTCTGTCATCTTATCGCTTCCGCAAGATCCGGGCACCTTCTCTGGCAACAGATAACGTGGACGTCGAGGAATGGATTCATGGTATGAGCGTGTCAGCAAACAGAACAGATGGGACGATACGCTTATGCTGGCGAACGTGATATTTTATCTGAAGGCAACCGCGCGCGTCTGGTACGAGAGCATGAACACGATCTGACCAGCTGGGACCTTTGCAAAGAAAAACTGAATGACTTGTTAACGCCCTTGGGCCGTCAACTGCTCACCGATCGCGGTCCTTACTTCTTGTCCCGTGTCATCGATGACCTTCTACGCTCATGCTCCACGAAAACACAAAGTCACCACCGCCTATCACCCTCAGACAAAACGGCCTCACCGAACGCCTGAATCGCACCATGACCAACATGCTGTTTATGTATGTTTCCGCCGACCATCGCGACTGGGATGCTACATTGCCCTTTGTTACATTTGCCTATAATTCGTCACGCCACGATACGGCAGGTTGTTCACCGTTTTATCTTCTTTTTGGCCGGAGCCGACACTGCCTATGGATACTTTACTACAGCCGCTCCACGACAACGATCGGAGTCCGCACAAGATGCCATCGAAAGGGCGCAGCTGCGCGTCATATCGCGCGCGACCGCCTTCAGATGTCGCAGGTGTCACAGAAGAACCGCTACGATTGCCGTCACAAGAATGTATATTACGCGCCTGGATCCTTAGTGCTCCTCTGGTCGCCAACTCGACACGTTGGTCTCTCCGCGAAGCTTCTACCACGCTACCATGGTCCTTATCGCGTTTTGCGTCAAGTTACCGACGTGACGTATGAGATTGCACCGGCGCAGCCAATGTTATCTTCTGCGCCGGTCAAGACTGACGTAGTTCATGTTGCCCGGCTAAAGCCGTATCACCCGTCCGCTGATGTGCACTCTGACCTGCCGGATGGTGCGCGTGTTTTCGCCGGGGGGGGGGGGGGGGGTAATGCCGCGACACAGAAGAAGAAGACCGGCACCGAAGCAGAGGTTAGCATTAGGCCGGCACTGAAGAAGAGGAATTAGAGGTTGCTCCTCGCCATCTTGGCTGGTTGCTGCTACGCCTGTGCTACTCGCCTATTTTGTAAATATTTGTAAATATGCGTTTTTGCGCAACAATATGTTAGCACCGTAGAATGCAATGATTGTACACTTTTCTTTAGGTAGCTAGTTGCCGAATACTGCACCAGGGAGGCCAATTCCTGTTGTGGTGAGGGAGTGACTTTGATGAAGCTTAGTGGGCCTTCTAGTTTGGTTGCACCTGAACTAGTATAGCCCCACTAGCTCTCGGCAATATTTTTTTTCTTGCCGGTGTCAGGCACCACTCCATGCGTGAAAATGTGGTGGACTGGAGTAGGATTCGAACTTACGACCTTCAGATTTGAGGCCGGGTATTCTACCTCTGCTCCACGCCACCCCCTTTAATTACAATTTAGAACTTATTCTATTAGCAGCAAGCAACTTGTTGCGCTTAGTTTTGAGTAACCAACTTTACGTGCCTTCACCCAGCCAAGTCAATCGTGTTAGGCCTACGAGCCATGAAATAAACAATTGAATTCGGAATCAGCGGCGTCTAATGAATCATCTTCATTACACATGTTAGTTGAGAGAAAGCGATAACGGCAATCTCTTCTCCTAGCTTACGAACTTCCCGCATTACCACGAATCCAGCCCAGTTTGGTGCTAGGTTAGAGCCGTCGGATGGCGCGTCATGTTTGTTGACGAAAGCTTTTGGGGCAACTTTTGGGGCTCCCGCTAGATCAACGAAATAGCGCGCCCGACGCAAAAGCCAAACACAGTTTGCGTCTTGCGCATGCGCAGTGGCTTCGACGCTATTTCTTTGGGGCCCCAAAACGTTGAGGCCGCTATTCTAAAACTCTCTAAATTGCTGGGGGTTTTACGCGCCAAAACCACGAGATGATGGGGCGGCATGACACAGTGGGGGACTGCGGAATAATTTTGGCCACCTCGGGTTCTTTAGTACGCCTAAATCTAAGTACACGGCTGTTCCAGCATTTCGCCTCGATCGAAATGCTCCAGCCATGGCCGAGGATCAAACCCGCGTCCTCGAGCCAGCAGCGCGACACCTCACAAGCTAAGCTAACACGGTGGATAAAGTTCATGTGCCGTGGTGCACTGATGTCATCGTGGCAAACACGTTTCGATATTAGCTAAATGAGCATCTGCATCCGCGACGTTACGGGCAAACCATCTAGAAGTAAAAGCACCAGAACCCACCTTTGGCTCGGGGTCTTGCTGCCATCTTTTTTATACGTTCGCGCATATTTGGCCCACTTCCCTGTTTGGATTATCCTCTCTGAGGAGGATCCGCTCTTACGTCCAACCTATCGAAATGAATCTGGAATGTAAGCAAGAAGAAAAATCATCTAGCAGGAGAAGGAAAATGGCAGTACAGCTTCGCGCGAGAAACGTGGAGTTGGTCGAAAGCTGTGCCCAGTGCGATACTTCACCAGAAGACATGGCCATGAACACACTGGAGCGTGTCGTCCACCCGTGCTTCCATTCTTTCGTGTCGGCGCCACGATCGCCCGACAGCCCTACCATATTGTATGGCGCTCCCTTCCTGAGCATAGCCATGTTAGTACAGTGCACTTTGAAAAACCCCCTACTCCCAGGTTAATCCCGATGTCCATGGATCAGGTGCACAACGGTCAAGCGGGGTGTGAGTTTAACGTGCATCAAAGATCAAAGCCATCGGCTCAGACAACGGCGCAGACAGGGAATGGAAGGCGAGGGGGTCATTTCGCGCACGCACACACGCACAGCCATGCGGCCGGCTCTGCCAGCTAAAACATAGCCTTAGAGATTTGCTTCTACCCGATCAGAGCCACCTCTGGAGTGTGGAATAGGGCGCCTCCTATAGTCCAAACAAAGCGAAGTCGCAGATTGTCAGTATCCCAAATATAGCCACCTAGCCAACTCGTCCAAGTCGACTCCAAAATTTTGTTCCTGTAGCCCAATTTCGCTATATATGGCCAAACCTGGCAACACTGCTTCGAAAGCACAGAGCATTCGAAGCTATATACCAGCACTGTATAGTTGCACGTTGTCCACATCGTAGATCGTTTTCAAGATGAGATCCGCGCGGGTGCACACGTTTTCCACGTCGCAGTTCGCTTTCAAGGTACGGCCGCGCCGTAAGCAGCAGCTGCCGCCGGAGTTGAACCCCCCCCTCTAACCTCGCCCGCCCAGTGTGCCTCGCGCGTGACAGAAGCGCGCTGCCGCCCCGACTTACACAGTATGATTTTGCGTGCGATCCGTCGTACGCCGCGTATGAGTTCGACTTGCCGCGTACGACGATTAGGGACATATGCAGGCGCGGATCCAGGGGGGATGTCCGGATGTCCTGACCCCCCCCTCAGATTTCTGCATCGCCCCCTCGCTGACAAGGGGATGGCCCTGTCGCAAAAAATATGGCCACCAGCATTTTTCAAATTATTTTTCGCGAGTACCAGTGGTAACAGCCACGTAGAAGTAAAGCTAGCTCGCTCACAAGCTTAGTTGTATTCCGTAGGGGTGTGGTGTCGCGAGGTTGCCGTAGTTATTTTTTCTCATGCACACCTTGGACCTCCTGGCGCCGGCCGTGCCTACTCGTACCGTCGGTGGCGTCGAATGAACGAGGGGACGTCCCTTTTGCCAAGCATGCCGATGTCTGCGCGAGCGCCTTCGCGCCTGATCAACTTAGTTCCCCCTCGGGGTGTCATCGGTTGCCTCATTGGCTGTCATCGGTTCCGCGACCAACCTGCTTAATGAAAGAGATCTCTCGCTGAAGTGTTCATATATAAACAATAACAACTAACAGCTAAACTAAGGACTACGCATAGGCGACTTTTTTTTAACTGTAGCACCAATTGTGATCACAGTTACACGTTGACAATATCCAGTACGAGCACAGTACCGTTCGTATGCTACAAGTTTTTCATTGTAATTTCGCAGTTGTCGTACATTAAGCATAGGAGGCTCAAAGCCGCCGGATCCGTTTATCTGAGTGGCCGTGCTCGCGGAGCGGGGCGAAACCTCGAGCAGCGCCTGCGAAATGGGGGAGCGTGACGTCAGCGGCCAACGCCAGCGCGCGGGCATAGGATGGCGTCGCGTGATTAGAGAAACGGGAGCAGATGCGCGCCTTGTGTAAAAGGATGACGTCGCGTGGGAAACAAAACATGAAGACGCTGGCTCGCCCTCTCGGCTACTACACCACATCGTTCTTCTTGTAGGTGGCGTCGTGAGCCTTCATACGCGGTGATTCGCATATCGTAAACAACCAGCGTAGTGGTTGCCGCGTTGGAGCTCCAAAGCAAACGAAGGTGTCTCAGCCGAACGCCAAGAATCTCCTTAAGGAAAACAAGGTGTCCCAACAGAACTCCGAAGATGGACCCGTGCTTACACGTTTATAACGAAACTGCGACAGATGATCCCAAATTTTATTTTAAGAAACAATACAGGCTAGATATACCGGGTGTTCAAAATTAAGCTTTATGGTTTTCTTAAAATGAGGCACTGGGAGGCACGTGAAAACCACCTGCGCAAATAAGTTATGTGGCCAGGGGGACACAAAGTGAGATGATAATTATCGCTAGTCAGCAGCCGAATTGACTAAAATTGAATAATTAACTTTTTATTGACTGCAGTAAGTGTGTATGTTTGTATTCAAAAGTTAGAGGCAGTCGTGTTTCTACACAGTTTCACTTCGAAGAATCCTTCTTTACTCGCGGACAACTTTCTGTGGCAATGAAGGGAAAGCTACGGAGGCAAAGCGCTCACAAGTGAGGGTGCTTCTGAAAAGAGTCCCGCGTTTTAATCCACGTTGGTTTATGTTGGCGAAGAGTAAACATAAACAGCTTATTAGCAACAGTTAAATAAGACAGAACACACCACTGAGTGTAAAAGTTTACTCATTTTGCGGCTGTTCCCTTCCGCGTCTGGGCAAACGCGAAATCGTTGCACGTGGAAGTTGCGTCGATTCAGCGTCTGTTCCGAGCAACCAAAAGCACTGTCAAACGCTGCCGGACTACTTGGCGCGGTAACACATGTGCAGCATCCACGCGCCCGTAGCTTGCCCTTCACTGCCACAGAAAGTTGTCCGCGAGTATAGCGTGTCTATGCTCCGAGATATCCAACTACAAATTGTAATTGTCGTTTGCATGATTACGCATGCAAGAGAGTGAGGATCGGCGCAAAGCTCCTCCCTGATGTGCCGCGGCTGTTGGGTACGGCGCTTAGTCTGACAACGCGGCGGAGGCATTGGCAAGATAATAACTGTCCCCCTTCCCCTCACGGCTGGCGAAAAAAAAAATCGAAGAACCCGTAACCGCTGTCGTAACACGCGACCGCGCAGCCTGTAAAAATGGCGGCAGCTGCCATGCCGAGATAATGGCGCGCGCAGAGAAGCCGGAGGGCAGTGCGCGTGCGTAATGGTGACTAGACGACCGGGCATGGTCCTTGCTTGGGCTACGCAAATAAAGTGACTGCTGATTTCTAAGTATTGTAAGTTTTATTGAAATCAAAAGCAACAACGGTACCATCAACAGCAGAAACCTTTTTAGCTATGCTAACGAATATTTCATACTGCCGCTTTAAATTTGGTGTTGTCATGCACAAATTTCATGACAACAATTCACCCATCAAGATGTCAATGCCCTAAAAATGTTCAAAATGCCTCCCTTCCACAGCAATGCAAAGCATAAACCGCTCTCGCGTCAACTCGATAACTCTGCGCAGTACAATTGAAATTTGGAGTGGGATATCTCGGAGCACGAACACGGCTAGAATAATTCTCCCGACTGATGCTGTGTAGACACACGACTGCCTCTAAGTTTTCAATACAAACATAACCACTTACTGCAGTCGTCAAAAATTCTTGTTCAATTTTAGTTAATTGGGCTGCTCACAGCGATAATTATCTCACTTTGTGCCCCCCTGGCCACATAACTTATTTGCACAGGTGGTCTTCGCGTGCCTCCCAGTGCCTAATTTTAAGAAAAGCATCAAGCTTAGTTTTGAACACCCTGTATTATCAGGCACAGGCGCCAAGCGCATGGCTGTATTGGGTAATGTCATTTTCCTATAAGCTCGGAGAAACCGATACCTGGCTTCGCTATAGGGCTTCTTCATCTTTCTGGGGTTTTACGTGCCAAAACCAGTTCTGAATATGAGGCACGCCGTAATGGAAGGATCCGAATTAATTTTGACCACCTGGGGTTCTATAACGTGCCCTACAACGCAAGCACACGGGCGTTTTTGCATTTTGCCTCTATCGAAATGCGGCCGCCGCGGCCGCGATTCGATCCCACGATCTCGTGCTCAGCTGCGCAACGCCTGAGCTGACTGAGCCACCACGGCGGGCTACAGGTGTTGTTCTAGCCGTATGAAACGCGGGTTTATCGTGAGCAGAAACGGTGAATTTCGGTAAATGAGAAGCTACTATCATCATCATCATCATCATCATCATCATCATCACCGACAAAAGCTGACCCCCCCCTCAGAAAAAACCTGGATCCGCCCCTGCCTGTAACTAAAGTCACTGGAAGAAATGAAATGCTGGAAAGTTTCCATAAGGGTCAGTCGATTTGATAATAAAGTTTACGTTCTTCCAGAAGGGTAATTTAGCATAATGAACTGATCCGACACTTACTTTTAGTGTCCATTAAATGAACATTCCAGTGATGATTGCAACGCAAAACTGTTTCATGGTATAAGGACTAAAATTTACAAGCGGAAACAAAGTCAAAGCCAAGAACACGCATGAAAGTCAATATACACAACTGGGAAGAAGCCACACCAGTGGCATGGTGGTTACCAACACTGCAACAGCATAATCAAAAGCACCTTCTGTTGCAGAAACAGCTACGATAGGCGACAAAAAAAAAAAAAAAATTTCAAAGGTGAAGTAGCTACAGCTTCAACATGCCCAAAACTGTCGCTAATGTCACAGCAAACACAAAGAAGTACCACACAGGAGATGAAGACACAAGTATCGTCTCACAAGAAACATTGTAACAGTGTGTTTATGTACCTGTGTGCCCAGTCGTATCAGGGAAGTGCATGCCTGTGTTTAATTCTGCATGCCATGTTAAATTTACAGTGAACGTATGAATCAGATCCAACATGCCCAAATGTTTTTCTTTAGCAAGCACAATTTCATCAGGACATCACTTGACATTCGTTTCAACAGAAGAAGGCACCTAAAGCGAAACAAGTCAAACACAGTCAACTCGTCTCTTATTACAGAAATTGTAATAATAGAAAACACTTGAAGAAATTACAGTCCACTATCTGCACTAGTACAAATAAATTTGGTCACATTTCTGTCAATATACTTGAAGCTCTTCGTAGTATCCCTTCACTTTAGGAAGTCACACTTTACTGAAAGAAAAATAAGATTGAAGCTCATATTCTTAAGATATATTATGAATAAAGTTAACAAAGATCTTCAATATCTTGGTTGCCTAACGAGTAAAAAAATGGAAATTTAAGGATCCAAGAGTACCAGCAGAATGGCAAAATTCTTACCAACACTTTTCTTTTTTTGCTGGAGCAGTAAAAGAACACAATACAGTGGTTGAGTTCCATGACAGAGATCGCTTCAGGCACAAGATTGTCGAGGTGACAGCAGCACTGCACAATGATTTGAAAAGAACTCGATTTTCAGGATAGTAGTTGGTGATAGGTTTCTGTGTGATTGAATTGGTTCCCTCTTTTTCTGATTTCATTGCTCCTGCGTGTAAAGTTCAAGGTTTCTAGCACTAAAGATCAGTTGGAAGTTAGTGCTTATGCCACTTATTTAGCATTTTGTTGTCTGTCACATTGTTCACTAAACATCTAAGTGTTGACAGAGGTGGTTGCAATACGTCAAATATCCGAGTGGCAATTCTAGTGGCCACCGACTACAGCCTGCTAAGGATAACACACTCCTTTCACTAGGTGCGCCAGCACGCTCTCTTCCTCAAAATTGACCATACCTTCATCCTCCTCCTTGTACAGGGTACTACTATAGTAAGACAATATGGCCACGGACCTCTGCGGCACGGTCAGCCATCTTCAATGGAGCTGGGATGGGCGAAGGCCCAGGATTAGTTTATGTGGATCATGTTGATAAAGCCCATCTGTAGTTGCTAAACAGATAACTCAAGTGCAGCAGTGAATACAATCTGAAATTGGAGATGCATAATGGTGAGGTACTAATGGTTCAGTGAAAACCCGCTAAGTGGAGATATGTAATTAAAGAAAAAATGAGACATCCACCCAATCGTAGCAACTGCTACAAAGGAAACCAATACGGGTACCTCGAAAGAAAAGCCTCGTAGTTGAAGAAAAATTTGTTCTGGTTTGGGACTCGAAACCGGGACCACCACCTTTCCGGGGATGTTAACGTTACGTCAACTTCCATTATGTCAAACACTTGCCTTTGCTTCGAGTTGTTGATGAATTCGACTTCGCCCTGCCATCTGCTAGCTGCCTGGTTAGCCCAGATGGTAGAGCGGCTGCCCCGGAAAGGCGGTGGTCCTGGGTTCGAGTCCCGGACCAGGACGAATTTTGCTTCAACTGGAAGGCTTTTCTTTCGAGGAACCCGTATGGGTTTCCTTTGTAGCAATTGCTACGATTTGGTGGATGTCTCATTTTTCCTTTAATGGTGAGGTATGTGGCAGTCCGACATAAAATTCTTGAGAAATATGCCAACAGTAGTCTATATGCCAACAGTAGTCTAAAATGAGACAATTTTGGAGATAATGAGGCCAATTTCGAAATTAGATTTTAAGGGAAAGAAACAACTGGCGTCACTGATGTGGACTGAGAAATAGCCACTAACCTCACCGAACATGAAATAATTCAAACACTAGTTATACAGTGGTACATTGATTTTTGACATAACCAATGCACGAGACTAGTGTCTGCAAGTGAAAAGTTGCTAAAGCGTGTTACAGTTGGTCATGCAAGGCATGTAGTATGATCTTATGTTCCTAGACAATCGCAGTGTTGAAACTAGGATGATGTCAGTGCTGTCTGTAAAGGTGACTTAACATGCCTCACGAACACAAATGCAACTTTTTCCTGCAACGTCAAAAGTGCTAGGGTCCATATGAAGAATCCTCACCAGTCTTCCTGAAACTGAAAGACATAAACCTGGCTAAAGTTAGTTCAAGACTATTCTACTCTCTCAGATGGTGCAATAGCTATCCATTATTGTAATTGGCATTCAAGGTACAGAGACAGAGAAAGTGACAATGGATCGCGTGCTTTTGAAAGGACACGGGTGGTTGCTTCACATCAACTGCGGAGTTCACCTTGAGTGTTTGCCTTCGCTGTGCTTTAAAGAGGCCCTGAAGCACCCATTTGGCTTGGTGAAATAACATAGTCCATGCGTAGCATACACTGCTGTGAACATGTCAGCCAAGTTTTGCTGTCGTACGCGGTGCATGGAGCTCGCAAGCGCAGCGCAAAGTCAAGTTTCTCTAAAACGCTCTCTTTTTAACAGAAGCCATGATTGTGAATCTTTTCTGTGTGCTTTATTTCGTAATAAAACGCATTCCCATACGCGGCTGCTATTGGTCGCTGCGGTTGGCTACACCGGCGCCGCCGTGGGGTGCCACCAAGAGTCCACTGGCTAAGCGCACTGCGGCTCGCTGAGAAGAACCCTGTTTGGCTTTCATTTAGCGCGTTGCAGACACCAAAATCGGAAGTCGTGGCATCTATGTTAACATAAAAAATTAAATGTGCGACTGCGTGCCACGGTGACATTCCAAAGGCGGAGCGTTTTGGCACCGCCCCACTCTGCCGTAGCCTTCGTAGTGCAAGGCATTGAAGAAGGAACGGGAGCACAGCATATTTGATTGCCAATAACTCCGCTTCTGCTGAACGCATTTAAGTACTTTTTGTGGCAAAGTATTTCTGAAATAGCCTATTTTCACTTCAAATGCCTTTCTCCACTTCAGGGCCTCTTTAAGAAGCACTGCAACATCTCTCGAACAAGAAAAGAAACATAGATTCACGGTACTTGATCAGCAACACCACAGAGGTTCTGGCACAACATTCAAACAGGAAGCTGTGATTGTATTCGCATTTCCCAGAATGAAAGCACTCTTCAACTTATACCAAGCTTGGCCGGGCAACAGAGTAGAGGCCGCGTCATCAGCACTTTTCGGATGACTTCACAGGCATAGTTAAGCCAGTCTGCGAGGGTGTGCGGAGACAGGGGGACAGAGTTCCCAACATGGAGGAAGGAAAACTTCGGCCCCGGCAAGCCCAACTGTGTTAAGGAGAGTGTGGCAGAAGTCACACGCTGTTTTCGAAAAAAAGGATTGGGACTAGTGGCCTAACATCCTCGTTTCTATAGTAACCGTGCCCATGAAGCTCTCACTGCTTTGGGCCTCTGAAAAGTGAGATAAGAGCTTTCGGCACAGGCCTTTCTCAAAGCACATTCCATTCGCGAGAAGAGCTGTGTTGGGAGAGTGAGCTTGAAAATTGTGTTTCAAGTCTGTGAGCGCCAGCCACAAGCTCGCAGCACAAGCTCTTACCCAATCAGGGCACAAGTCTTCGTCGTCTTAAGTACGCCACAGAAAAACACAGGCGTGCATCTTCTTCATGAACTGTTAAAGGAGCATCGTAGGTTTCAAACTGATGCGCGTCGGCAGTCAAGGTGGCTCGTTGCAATGCAAGTTCAAAGCTCACGCCCATCTCTTCCGGTGAACTGATTAATTGGTGACACAAAAGGGAGACGGCATACCAAGATGGCTGCACTTCTGTGACCAGTGGCATTTCAGCCCAAAGAGAGGAGAGAGGGGGAGTGCGCCGCTGCGAATTCGTGAGGCCAAGTGTAAGGCGGTCCACCACAACTATCTCAGCAGGTGCAAAAGATACACAGGTACACTTCTTCCCTTCTTATACAGCTATAAGTTCAGAGAATAGGCCAGCTGCCACTAGTGCAATGAGATGACAAAATGAAGACACACACTCACAAATAAAATCATACAGTCACCCTGTTTGTTATGTATCATTTCACTATATGCAAAAGAATTGTGTTTTAGCATTTTATTAGGGATGGGCGAATATTCTAAGTTTCGAATATCAATATGAATAGTTAGTGCGCAATATTTTATTTGTACTCAAAAATGAACTACTCTGTATTTTCAAATATCAAAACAAACCAAATATCTCACAACCAACTGTTAAGGTTGGGTTACTAGTCCTCGTCTGTTGAACAAAGTATTGCAACTTATCAGAATTAAAACGACAAACGTTTTCAAAGCAATGCGGACAGTGACAGCGCATAGAGCAACGCGAAACAGACAGTGATACTGGTGGCAGCCCGTCTGGGCCTCAGGTGGCGCCACCCGTTTGATGCAAAGCTCCGGGCAGAGTGAACTACGTTAGATGCGTGAAGCTGCCTGCCAGGGTGACCTTTTCTCGCCTCGTAACACGCACCAAAATTTGCTAATTAAATTTGTTTTCCTTGGCTGGACTGTCTGGAGGACGATCTGCCAGCTCTGCCAATCTGCTAATACAACATACCCCCTAAAATAAAGATTAAAAATGCTAATTAGAAAACTAATTCAAGCAGTCTGCCTCTTACCTGGTGCCCGCCGTAGCCCCCAATATAGCCCCTGGGCTAAAATAAATCTAAAGCAAGTTACCTTTAAAAAAAAAAAATTCCTACCTTCTAAAAAAAAGACACCCGGTAATTCCCACCTCCACCAAAATGTGGCACAAGGATTAAAGAAACAGGGAAATCTATTTAAAGGTTATTTAAAAAAGACAGGCAAAGCTGGCAAGTCCCTAACGTCGTAGTCTTCAGCCCCAAGCCCGTGCTCTCCTTCTTCTACCTTGCTTTCAGCGTTGTAACAATATGCATCGTGAAAGCCGCTACAATGAAGACCACAACAAATCTGCCTGTACAATGAAGGAATTGAGGCATCTCCAATGCGTGATATGTTGCTTGATGCTGATGTGACGTAGAGGTGCTGCCACTGCTCTCCGTAGACATCACCAAGGTGCGCTCTGCGCTAGCGGTAACAGCTGCTCTGGAAATGCGATTGACAAGCATGATGATATCAGAAGTGGTCCTGCTGGACTTCTCAAAGAATTGCTAATCTCGTATGCTACTTGTTGTAACGCATCAACAGGTGCGACGGCTGACACATGTCGTATCTGACGACATCATGATTTAATCATAACTGACGACCGACACCTTCTTCACAGTCATCTAAGGCAGAAAGGAGGCGAAAGTCAACGAAGGCAACAGTGACGAAGTTCTTGTAAATGAACGAAGAAGCTTGATGGCAAGGGAAGTAATACCAGCATTCAACCATCGGCAGCTATACTTTGTGTAGCTCGTGCTTTTCGCTGCAGAGCCTGCTGTGAACCTTGGCACAGTAAGGTTGGCGGCAGGGTTTTGACTGGTGTGATAGAAGTCGGTTGCCAGACCTTGGGGTTAATGTTGCCAGACTGCCTGCCAAATTTGATGGGAAAGAACACCGCCAAATATAGCGAAAGCAACACGCCGTTTTCGAGGAGCACGGAGTTACCAGACCAGAAGCATAACAAACGCGCACCCTCCCAGCTCCAGACAGTACTGTAAGGTTGCTGCATAACCCGCGCGCTTTGGAATCAATTCCTCTCGTTGCAGGCCCTGTTCGCCAATCGTACGAAGCGCCCTTTCGCTGCGCGTTTGGCTGGTATGCACGGGATGAAGCTTTTGAAACGTTTTGCAGAACATTATTGTGCACGATGAATGCAATGAGACAAAAGCGATTGCTCTGCCTGGTATTGAGTGTGAAAACTACCTGGGCGTTTTCTTATCGCAACAGGACGAAGCGGCTGCTTTGCCTTGCTTCATGTCAGGAATGTCTTCGAGCTTTCAGTGCGCGTGTTTCTGACATGCATCCCAAAATTGTCGGAGAGCTTTTCTCACTTAGTGCGCTATGGCTGTTAGGTACGGGATGAGGCATTGGATCGATGTGAAACTGAAACGCGCCGCAAAACACTCGGGGCGCTTTCTTTCATTGCGCACGATCACTGCAACGGGACAAAGTGCTTGCTCTGCCTTGCTTAACATAGTGTTGTGTCTGGCAGTCCTTCGGGACACAGGAGGCCAGCGCCGACTCAGACGCGCCAACCTGGCACCCTTTCTCACGGCCGAGAATTGTCACTTGGGACTGAGGGATTAGCAGTTGGTCTCCGGGCTACCTCATGCGTGGCTAAACGGCAGTGTCGCCCCTTGGTGCGGTCCCGTGAATTACCAGCGCCGCCCGAACCACGACGACGCTACGCCGACTGCTGCCTTTCGGGACAGCCACCGCCCTACCTGGTTCCGCGAACTGACCGCTATGGAGAGGCGAATCTTGAAAGGGGCCCGTGTCTGGCAATCCCGGGGGAATGACATCAACGTTCGGTTCCCAAGGTGTCAACCGCTGCCTGTGTTCGGAGGCGACCTAGCAAGATTGGAGGCGGAGCCCGGCGGGAAACGACGACACATCGCATGCGGGATATGGTCACCTGATCAAAGACTGTCATTGGCTAAAGGAACTAAAGTGTATTCCCTCGTCGAGTGAAAGAGGGAAACGGAAGGGATAAAACAGGGGACTTGAGTGTTGTGAGAGAGCGAGAGGCTTGACCATGTAGAGCACGCTTGACGATGTAGGGAGGCTTGACCATGTAGAGACGCTCGACCATGTAGAACGCTCGGAGATGTAAACGCTACTACATGCAAAAATGTTAGCACGTAGACGGCTCCAATATCATGGAGCCCATCTTGTAATATACCATGTACAGTGTATATAAAACAGTTTTCTAATCTCCCTGGATATCTCCTCCTCTTCGCACCTGGCACGGCACCATAGATGCAACCTTCGTGGCCGCTCGGACATCGACATTCGCAACAATAGGGGATCTCCTGGGGCTTTCACTATGCGCATTACAGGCTTTTCTGAAATGCATCATAATACCCCCAAGGTGCTTTTTTCTCGCTGCGCGCATGGTTCCTCATGCAATTTCAATGCCGCAGGTGCAAATCTGTCATTAGCTGCAGGTTATTCATACCTGTACAATGCTTCTTCTTGTCCATCACAAAGGGCTGCAGCTTAAGCACTTTCAGTCATCATAGCTGCATATTCCTTGAATATACAGTGAATGCACTTGGACCGCATCACAGCACAACAGTTTTTTTTTGGGTGGAGAGTGTCATGGCCGGAGTAGCGTGAAATTTCGCAACTCTGTCTATGCAAGTTTGGCAGGCAATCTGCAAACAATTGAGCCCAAAGTCTAGCCACAGACTTCTACCATACCAGTCAGAACACTGCCAAACTTGGCTGCAGTCACTTATTCTGTCAAAGTGCGCACAGAAAAGATAGCGAGCTATTTTACTAAGTATCCCTTAATTATTATTGCATAAAGTTTTTCTGTTGTTGAACATGCTTAGCCTGCTCTAAGCGAACGGTACAGTGCGCTACCTTTACAACTAAGTGACCTATATAACGAATGAAGACCGTACAGTTAACTCAAAACACTAAATCCGCTTTGTATGACTGCAGGCACGTGTCAGACGATCACGGTAAACGTTACTCGCGATGGAGGATAGAAACATTCCAGCGGGACTTCACTATCTTGCACACTTATGCCATGCAGCGCGCGACACCAGTAGCATACCGTACGTCACTTCACCGTAGCAGTCACTCGTCCTCCTTGCGTCGTAGGTCGCCCACTTCTGTCAAGCAGCTTTCGTTGGAGCACATTTATCGCATCTTGAACTCGCATGGCGGAGGAATCCTTGGGCTGCACACTAGAACTGCACACGGCGGTCAGACGGAGTACGGTGCTCTGCTTCAGCAAAAGCCGATGACCAGTTCGACGACCATCACGACACACCATCCACAGACCCGGCGAGAAGGCGACATCGCAGTGCACAGCTATTTTCTCGTAGAGCAAACAGCAAAGCGCAAGGAACAAACCGAAAACAAACGGGCATTCTCAGGGTGCAACCATGAGTTGAAGCGTTGCGTCAGCAGAGAGCAGAGTCAACGGCTGGGCTCCAGAACGCGCGTTCAAATTATTGTAATGTACCATGCTTGGACACGCACATCAAACAACACAAACGAGAATTCAACTCGCTTGACACAACACAACTAAACTAAACACAATGGGCGTCGCCATAACACATAGCGATAGACACTACAAATCAAGAGGAGCATGTACTTGTGCTTGAATATGTGTAGCCGCAAGCGCCACCAAACAATGCGGTGTTGAGGCCACTAGTTTCTTTGGCGGCCACAGAAGGCAAAAGCATGGCCTTACGTTATGGCGCCAAGATTGCAAACGAACGTATGCAAATCCGTCAGCGTCGCGCTAATCACGCACACAAAATTAACACTTTTGGCCTTTTTCAGTGTATGATGTATATTTATAGATTATTAAAGCACGCTAGCAGCGTGTTGGCCTGCTAGCTCAGTCGGTTAGAGCGTCGTGCTAATAACGCGAAGGTCGTAGGTTCGATCCCTGCGCAGGCCACATTTTTTTTTCTCCCCCCCCCCCCTCCTTTTTTTTTTTTCAGTCTGAACACGTGCACACTGGAAAGTTCTGAATGCCGGGTTCAGACCACCAGCCATTTGTTTCAGTTACATTCACAGGTGGAGATCAAAATTGGGCAGAACGGACACAGCGCGGTTAGCCACCATAGCGTGGTAAATAAGGAGACAGAAAAAAGCGTACCGCATTGACTACATTGATAATGTAAAGATAAGAGTCGTTCCCACACAAGCTTATTGCATGTGTTTTAGGTGTGCATGTACCACTTCGTTGCAAGCACATTCTTAAATATATATATAGGCATCCACACAAGGAATAAACATTTTTTCATTCATGTGTGGCAGATAGCACAATTATATTGAACTGGATTGCCCAAGCATGCGGACACTATCTGGACGAGAAATCAACATGCATAATCGACTACAAGTAGAAAAAATTCACTAATTAAATTTCTTACTGTGTATACCAGCACATTCTGCAATTTACAAATTGTACCCTGGGAGTTCACAAGGTGGATCGAATTATTAGAATGAATTCTCAGGATGACACCTGTTTCAAGATATTATTTCCCAAACTCTATGAAGAAACACACAAGACGCAATTGTTTCTCAGCTGTTGAATGCTTAGAACCGCGATTCGGGACAACAAATCCCGTCACACTGGCAACATGCATATGCGTATACATGTTGGAAACATAAACATAGGCACCGTAGTTATTCAACATTAGCAGGCAAAACTGCCAGATGTAAATTCAGCTCACAGCAGAAAATAGAAGTTCAAGGAGACATATAAAGCGTAACCTTTCTGAAATAGTATCTTCTGTGAAAGTGCAAAACGTTTGACATTGAGACAGGAACACAAATACACCGAGACGAGCTGTCAAACGTTTTATGCTTTCATAATGGATGATTCAACCAATCAGCTACGTTACTCAGTTTACTTTCTGAAGAACATCGCTTACTTTGGGAGAAGGCACAGGAACTACCTCGCCAGCAACAGCTGCAGAAATAGACTTGTTCTGCTAAACTGTTGGCTCTTTCGCGCTACAGCCTTTTGCAGCGAGCTTAGTGTAATGCCACGTACATTTGCAGGCATTACTTAATTGCCGTATTCCGTCCACAATAAATTTGAATTAGGTGGCTACTGCTGTGACGTCACTCAGAAAATGTAGGATTCAGTTGGATTCAGTAGGAACAGTGGCGCCACCTGTCCCAGCTACGGTGAAAACACAGTATTTGCTGAATGACTGTAGCTGTGATGTATGGCACCACCATATCATTGCAGCGGAATCCACATGTTTTGAGTGGCGTCACAGCAGACAATGCCTGCTGTCGTTTTAATTTGGACAGAGCAGGTAATACCCACGATCGAGGTGGATCATTCCAAAATGCTACCTTTGTGCAAAACTTCAGTGCAAACAAGCCAGCATTTAGCATAGAGGCAAGCTGCAGAAGCTAGAGCAACTTTTCACACTTTCTGCATTTACTACCAAGGAACAGCCGCAGTGCATGCTAAGTATAAATAATACAGTTAACCTTCGATATAACGAACTTCAATACAGACAAACCTCGACATAATGAACCTCAATTGAACGAAATTCGCGATGTAACGAACTATTCTTATTGCCCCATCTTAGTTCTATTGAATTGATGAAACCTCGATATAACGAAATTCTCGGTATAACGAAGTTTTTCGCTGAAAGCACAACATCGTTATATCGTGGTTTGACTGTATAACGAAATTCTCAATATAACGAAGCCTGTAACTTTTCACGACTTCTTCGTAGAACACCATGTATTTTAACCCCAATACAATCAAGTTTGTTTAGGCATGATTTCAATGTAAGGAAGTTTCACTGCCACCACGAAGAAATACCAAGACAACACATTGAATGGAAACTTCCGCGGACACAGGCGGTCAAATGGCTGAATTACATGTGGCTGCTTGCGAACCCACTTCCCAAATCACGCCCTGCGCGACCAAGAGTGACTGCCGAGGCAGAGCCGCGTCCCGTTCCGTATGAAGTACAAGTGCAAGAAGATCCCAGCGCGCCCCTTGCGCTGTACTCTTTAGGTGCGAGTGAACGCGTGTGAGAGTGAGCCGAGAAGGATGGTGGCTGGAGGAGCCCAGTCTTCCTGTGCGAGTTGAGGGGGGGTAGTTTTGGTAGTTGTCTCCTTTTCTACTGCAGCCATGACTACGCATCGCTGAGCGTTTACGCAGCCCGCGCACCCTATTTCAGAGGTAATCTGCCACGTGTGCAAAGACTGGGTTAGCTGAGATGGCGTAACGTTGTGCACCATCTTCCTGCGTGTTTAGTGCTGGAAATTGCCCAATCTTGAGCTTTGGAGCTGCATTGAAGCAAGAGGCAAATGAATTCGCTCGCTGCCACAGGGGTGGAGCGGACACGAAAGTATAGCTTGCTTCGCTTTGAACTGCCAATTCGATATAGCGAAGCAAATTGCCAGTTTTACCGACATCCTTATATCAAGGTTTAACAGCATATATCGAAGAAAACGGAATGTGCTACGTATAATTTTGCGTACTGTTCACTTCATATGTACAATGCAGTCACAGTATATATTGTAACGGGCTGATGAAGAAATTCAAGATTAGTATCAAGAGACCACGCTCTTGGATTTCGCAAGCCAAAAACCATCATCTTGTCAGCTGCTAAATTCATTGTAAATACTCTAAAAATATTTCGTGCTTCGGTTCTCCCTGTAATATTTTTTGATGGACGTACTGGGTCTCTACTCCACATACAACGGAGCTCCGCAGCGGACGCTTCCAGGTTGTCTCTGCAACGCCAACCCAAGGCGAGATTGTCCCCCCCCCCCGTCGAGTCTTCAACTGCCATGCCTAAAAAACAGTTACAGCAACTGTCAGAGAAAGACCGCAGATACAAACACGGAACGACGAGAAGAGTGATTCGTTTGTATGACGGCACTCATTGCACGTACAGCTTTCACACTGCATTGCCAGCATACGCGACAAAAAACATATGGTGCATCAGATATACTGGAGGCTGAAAGCACAAAGAATGTGTGATTCAATGTACGTTAACATCTGTGCATTGAAAGGACAGAAAAATGTGTTCTATCTATTCGAAATTTTATTTAAGTGAAGGACACGAATACCAACTACAATTTTATTTGAAAAGGGTCCGAGTGCTTTGATCTTACTGTGGTAAAAAAAAAAAAAAGGTTTACAGCACTCTACCTCTATATTGCAGAAGGCTTTTGTGCAAGAACGTAGTCATGTGTGAAATGGATTCACAATAATTCTCACGCCCGTTCTCACGCCCAAAATGGCACCGCAAATATTCAACTGCATACCTTGCTGTCTGGGTAATATCTGTGTTTGGCACATAGTACTTCAATGTTTTCAACCGCCTTATCAGAGGAGGTAGCAACAGCGTCGTCTGAGGCCTCTTATTCCTGGCAACGCAAACGAAACAGTAGTGGCAGCATGATTTCAAGATCCTCTACCTACTCCTTTTCGGGGATCCTTACATGCCTGGCTAAAAGCTAATGATGGAAAAACAGTTTCAACTTTGGCACCTTGATTTGCATTATTTTTCCCACAGATGGAGTTGATTTCATTCATTATATCATTACCACTTGAGATGCTTGTAGAATTTTTCCGGCTCCATACACCGATGAGGTAGGCAGCAATTTCGGTAGAGTCAAGTAGAGTCAAGTCATTGAAATTACAGTTCCGGGTGCTCTAATTGAACGCAGCATCACAAAATGGCACTAGCAGCACTAATTCTCCTGTCTGCATTTCCCATGCTGCATTATTCTGCAAATGGTAATATACATGCACATTGACAGACGAACTGTCCTTTTAGTGGATACGGTATTGCCAGCTGCCATAAACATCAGTCCTAGGTGCTCACACAGCATGCAGCAAAAATACCAATTAGGGGCACAATGCAAATGAAATCACAGTTGCTCGCATGACACGCAACAGTGATGCATGCAAACTGAAGTGAAGATTTGCACGGGCACGTGTCAGGCTTGTTAAATTTTTATTACAACGCACAAACAATGCCCAAACAACAACATTTGTCTAAGTACTGTCAAACAACACTTGAAGACCATGAGCCACCTCATGACCCACGCTTCACAACGTTTTCTTAAAAATAGAAATGTTCTTCGTCCAACCTATGTGCACAGTCAGGTCCCAGAAAAACTGATGATAATAGTCTCTCATCAAACAGTTCTTCAACGAGTAAGCATACATCTGGAGGTGTAAGCAATACATATGCAACAAAAGACCAACTCATTCCTTTCTTGTTCCAAGCACAAATGGCTATTAACTGCTAACGAATACACAACAGGTACAGATGAAGTCCTTAGCATGCTTCTCTGGCTAGCTATCATTCATGCTACATATGCTACAAGACACTACAAAAGGGTATTAAAAATATAACATGAAAAAGGTTAATAAAGGAACAAATGAACAGTCAGTAAAAAGCTAGCACCATACGCAGACAACATGGCAGCAAATATTAGAAATATTACTGAAACACTAACACGAAGTTAAAAGGTAGCAAAGAGCGATATAATACTGCTACAGGAATGAGACCTTCAAAAACAGGAACGCTTAAAACAGCTGTGTTCGCAAAAAAATAAAATTGTTCACCTACATTTTGGTTAACTGGGGATAAGGTTTGTGGTACTCTTGAGCATGAACAACACTACTCACACCTGCAAACAGCACATGCGTACAATGATGTAATAAACTCCATGGTGTCCAAGTTTGATGAACTAACGCGGACATTATATTACATGGGCGAATACAGTGACAAGCTTCCACGATAACCAGAAATGACATTCACATCTCATGTCACTCTGTGCTCCTTTAGCACTGCGAACAGTCGCACTGTAGATGCAATGATGGAATGCTATAAGTGGACAGCACCAAAGTTGTACAGATACTGTGAAACAGCTAGCTGCGCTAAGTTCTGACTGCAATCTCAAACTGTACTTTGGGAAGGAATACCTTGAGCAACAGTCCAGCCTGTTACACTCAACTTCTTCAATCCCTTGTTTCTCTAGCTTGGGAGGGTGTGAGGAAACCGACAGTTCTTCAAAATACTGCAGTACATGTTTTGAATATGGTAAGCAAACCTGCCAAGTTGTCAGGCAATGTGGCCTCACAAACTGCTCAGCCAAATATTATTCCTGTGTTCGCGGGAAAGTGACCACTGCCTTGTTCGTGTGAAACGGCAATTTTTCGACAATTTCGTCATTCTGGTCAGCACTGATCAGATAAAATTTTGCCAGACTCCTGATTTCAGTTTTGTTCAAAGACTGCCAGCTTCTTCGAGTTCCCAACCCTGTTTAAGATAACTCTTATGCACAGATAAACAGTAAGGTCATTGGCCAGGTTTCTCTAGATGCCACGAGTGAACAGTGTCTCCAAGAGGTCTAAAAATGGAGAAATTTCGAGACTCATTGAGCAGTGGCACCATCTGGTGCCACAGTACAATACCACAATGCGTTGATACTATGGCCTCTGAGATCAGGTGTTAGAACAGGCCAAACACAAGTGACCATGAGGGTATTAAAGCCTGCAGCGATGATGGGTGGAACAGTGGCGGCCATTGCTTTGCGCTGGCACAAGCTTTGAGCATAGCCTGAACAACGAAAAAGCAGGGATAACCACAAAGGTGTAGCAGTGGCAGCATAGCATTGCCAATAACTGTTTGTGTAAGGCACATTTAAAAAAAATTTTTCTAGATAAGTTTTGCAAGGTAATTTCCCTTTAGTAACAGATGAATTCTGCACTTTTTTTAAAAATAGGGAGCTTAAGGTTCTGCACCGCCAATGTTAGGGGATGCGAACTGCCAGTTGTACAAAAGAACACATAAAGGTGTACAAAAGAATGCAAACAGGGCGAAGGGCTTTGGGTGCACTATTTTGAAAGCTCTCTAATATGTTACAAGATACCATTTAGGACAAACAAATTTAGGACATGTTATCCAGTAAGCTGGATAACATGTTAATTTGTTCCATTTCCCACAGACTTGTTGCATTAAGCCAAACTTGGTAAGACCTATAGATTTCCAAGTTCATAACTTGAATTTCCAAAGCCGGTGTTCAACATAGAGGGAGTTTGTTCTAACATGGTTCAGAGTTGTGTCAGAACAGTCATGTTCAGTCACTATGCCCGGGAACAAGGCACAACGGCAAGAAAGGCACAGTGAACCATTATGGGTGTTTGCAACGGCACACAAGAGGTTCGCAAGGGTCATACGAAATGACGCTTGAAGTTGCATCACAAAGGGTGGCCATAAGAAGTCTCCACAAAATAATACTAGGGTGAAACCTAAATTAGGCCTTCCATATGAAATGCTCTCACCTAAATGGCTCAAAGTTGATAAGACCACCGGCAAGGTATATCTGCATCAATAATACAGAAAGGAAGGCTTAAGGGCATAAAAATAAAAAACAACAAAGGCATAGTGTAAACTAGCTAAGCATGAGTGATGATCTCTCTTGAAAAAAAAAAAGATACAGAACAAGAACTAAACAGGCTCATCAATGACAGCGTGTAGGAGATTAGATGCTAGCTACGGTTACGTGGAAATAACAAAGTTGGGTTGAGTCAGCTTGTTGGGCTGAAATCCACTCATTGGGTCAGACAGAGTGTGTTGGGTAGAGCTGGGTCAGATTTCCTGGGAGGGTTTGGTTGAATTACTTCACTACAGGGCAAAACACCCAATAACAAGGTCCGATCGGTCTGGATCAGACCAACTTTTGACTTGACACGCCGTCAAGTTCGTGTAAACGAAGCCATCCTGGTCAAGGTCTCCCATGGCAGTGCTGGCAACCACCAATGGTCCTCGCCATCAGTTGGCGAACGTATCGCCAAACGGCAGCCAGATGCTCTTGGGCATCGTCGTGTGCTGGGTGACCTGCCAGCCCATCCAGTGGCGGTCCTGGTCGCTGCAGTCTTGCATGGGGAACACCCAGCTGCGCTTGTCATTGTGCGCCCCCGCATATTCGAGGAATGCCGCCGCGTCACTCTCCTGTCCGAAGTACCAGACGGCACCGACGTCGTGGTGCTCTACAAGTGTGCGCAGCGCCACCGACTGCTCCTTGCTTGACAGGACGTTGACCACACCCGGCGGTACGTCCGACGTCTGCAGGATCTGCAAGTACAGCGACACATATGGCACGTCATTGTGCGCAGTCCGTGGCGAGGTTGTTTGTGCTTCGGCCATCCCCTAGATGGTGTGCCTCTTACAGAGAAGCAGCGTAGCAGTTGTTATGGTGCAATCGGACACTAAACAAACTGAAGTAAGACTAGGACAGGAAAGAGTGTGACTCCTAACTAAATTTATTCATGGCGACAGGTTCTCTTTTAATGGGAAGGTGCCAGCGTGCTCAAATACATTTGCGCACGGCATTCAGAACACGGAGATGAAATTACGAAAATGCATACCTATACTAACATGCAATCAAAGAATTAATGTTCAGTACTGCACAGTGCCATCGACATATCACTGATAAAAATGCTGTGCTTCTTTTCAATGTAATAAGCCTCCCTCAACTCTACAGCCAAGGCATCCTTGCTTTTACTTTTACTGAAGTCAGAAAGACTTGGCTCACGCTCCAGAACCTCAGTGCATAGGCAGATGTGCAGCAAGTTGATTCTTCACAGAAAGCTTGCGCACGCTTGCCCTGTCATGAATGCAACAGCCTGTTTGGCCAATAAGTAACCTACCACAAAAAATTTGGCAGAACCCATCTCATGTTGTCTCGACAGTAATGTGTTTAGCATTGACTCGTTACAGTGACACTACTGCCACCATCAAAACTAGTTATGTATGAGGCATGTACTGCCGTGGGACTCCTCTTTCGTGCTTTCCTAAGCACACTTGATGTCATCTAGGCACCAGCACCGCACTGCCTGTGCGTGACCTCTGAAATGCATGGCACGTTGGTGCATGGGAAGGTCATGCGGTAACCGGGCTCTCCTCTCGCATTTCTCTAGCGGCACTGCCGAGAAATTCGCACCTGGCGTCCGAGACAAGAAGCATGGCGTGCCGGTGCCTTCGAACGCCGAGCATCATTCTCTCGCTTTCTGCACACCATGTGGTACATAATCAATGACCCAAGTTTGTGACAGGTTCACTGAAGAGCAGCACGTACTCAGTGCATTTGTGGCACATCCTGCAAATGCACCGGGGTGCTGTCTTTCAGAAACCCTTGCAACGTTGGTTAGATTCCTCTCAGCATCTGAGAAAATTAACGGATCTTTTTGGTTGTCTATGCACCACGGCACATTGTCAGGTGCACATCACTAGTTACCCAAGTTAGCATCAGACGTTCACTGAAGAGCGGCTCGCATCTACTGGCACATACCGAGTGTTCCAAGTTGGTGTCAAAGGTTTTCTTCGCACAGCGGTACCTACCCAGTCCCGCATCTACTGTGACCCATGTCGGTGTGGAAGAGGCTCGGCGAAGAGCACACAATTCCCCTCTCCCACATCCACTAATTCAAACCGCAAGGAAACCCTTCAGAAAAAAAGAGAAAAGTAAATAACTTCAGCTTGCCTGACAGAAGCGCAGCGCCGGCTGTGGCCACTCTGTGCTGGCGAGCACGACGACCGAGTTGCCAGCTGCCAGGGCTGCCGCCATGGCCGACACGAAGCTGCTCAGCAGGAAGGACTCCTCCGCGCAGACAATGCCAATCACGCCCACGGGCTCGTTCACGCGCACCACTGTACCCTTGACGGTCGTGCTCTGATTGAGGTGAAAGGGACAAGAACACACAGCCATGCTGTCAATCTGTCAATCATACAGCCTTACCAGTCATGAGCCTCATCAACCTCACACCTGTATACACAGCGATGTTGTTGACATGAATAAAGTTTGACCATATTCTACACCATTATACAGTAAAACCCTGGTGATACGAACCCGGCTGGTACGAATTTCGGTGTGATACGAATTCGTAACATTCCCCGGCTGAAATACATTGCTAACAATATGAAAAAAATCAGCTGTTCCGAACGTGTTGCCGCGCCGCTGCGGATCATACGAACGCGTGAGCAACAGAGGCGGCGGCCGAGCCAGCAGGGTGACCAACACAGACAAACCGGCACAGCGGGATCTGGGCGGGATCCATAGTCGCCAAGCAACCGACTACGTCACGTGGCTGCGCAATCTCTCATTAGTCCCCATGTCGAGCGGACCGGACCACACCACAGCCTAGCCGATGTTTAGTGAGAAAGTAGACGAGGACCGCTGCTGCAACGACTACTGAGGTGCAGCCCCGATGGTCAAAACGCTCCCTGCACTCGATGTGCTCAGGCGATCGTGAACGATTTAGGCAAGAAGAAAACGTCCCGTTGATATGTTTTTCAAGGGACCGTGAAAAAAAGAGAAAAAAAAAAGCAGCAGTTTCGCCCGAAAGGTGAAGCAACGGAGGCGTAGCAGCAGCAGCGAGCGAATTGCCCTTTCCGCTGTCTCTCGCTTCAACGCGAACTAAACATCAAAGGCACAGCGCATATGAAACTAAAGGCACTAGGTGCACTTTGTCAACATCGCAGATCATTTGGACGATAAGGTCCACGCGGACACGCACTTTGCGCACGTCGCAGATCATTTTCAGGATACGGTACTCACGCGGGTGCATCGTATCTGCAACGTGCCCGTCGCTTGTTGCTATGTGCAAGCTGGCTGCACCGCTAAATTTACGTGACCGCCACATTCAAATGCAACGTAACATACAAGAACATTATAGATTGGCGAAGTATCACCGAAGTGTCATTGCGGAGCGCAGCGTAGCAACACCCCAAATAAAAAATACTGCTCCAGTCAGGTAGAGTGCTCCCTCCCTGATAGTGAGATTATATTTGGATCATCAAAAGAGTGATGCGCTTATTTAGGAATACCATCATTTCTCTCTCGCACCCTGTAAATCCGCTTGTTTACACCACCACAGTTCACCGAGATCAAAAGCCGTCATGCCACACCACCACTACTGCAAGGATTTCCGCCACTAGAACAAACGCTACAATAATAAGTGCGGCCGGCGTGGGCCAGACACCGCCAGACATTCAACGTGCCCTAAACGATTTGCTCCCTACGCACGTAGGAGCTGCGCTTGGCAAGGTCGCTGCGCCCGGTCCCTGAGATAAGAGAGCCACGCTGAGCGGAGACCAGTGCCTCAAAAGTCCCTAAGCAATTATGTCCCTAGGCACCTAGGAGCTCCACGATTGCCATGAGAACACGTGTTAAGTGGAAGTCTCCGCTGTACCTACTAGCAATTGTAAAATAGCAGACCAGGGTAATTGGAGATCACAGGGAGAGGCCTTCGTCCTGCAGTGGACACAAAAATAGGCTGATGATGATGATGAAGAAAAACTAATTATTTGCCGAAAATTCCAGCAGAAACCATCTCGGGATGACTGTCGACGTTAGTGCGACTAGCATCGAAGCATAATGCAATGTGCAAAGTCCGTGCTTAGCCTGTGTCTGAATATATAATCAGAAAAGCTTGTCTGAATTGTTATAGTCAATGACGTGGCATGGGAACATTGTAGTATGTGGTTTACTTTATCGTATTTACACAAGTTGACAGCGCAGCAGCTGCTCGTTACATATGCATATTGTTAAAACCGGTAATGCTATAAGTAGGTTCCACTAGACTTCATTTTGTTGAATTAAAATGTTTGGATGTTTGTCCCCTTTGATTTTTTTCATGCGACCCAGATACAACTACGGTATTTTTTTGGCACATAAAAACATTCAACCACCGATTTCTCAGATGCCCGATTTTTTGGACATGCCCAATAAAACTGACACCTTCGCGACGTTACCACGTACTCCACAAAGCCAATCTATAAGGACGTCCGAAATTTTGGACTCTGAAACCCTTTGCCCGTCCGATTTCCCGTACCTTTTGCCGTGACCGTGGACCCAAAATGCCATTAACTGAAGCCACCATCCACGTCATTTTGATTATCCTGTGGAGTTGAACCACGGCTTTCTAACGCCGATCCACTAGAAACCATAGTCACCACGGCGACACTAAGCCTAGATGCTTCAATGTTCGCTGCCAAGCTTCCCGCTGTTCAGTGCCGTGTCTCTCATTGAAAGAATTCACCGCTGTCAGCAACAGCGACAACTCCGCCTTTGTCATCCTCGCCAATGGCTTTGAAGCACAGAAAGTACGCCAAGGCGTTGACGCTGCATAACGCCGGTTCCCGAAAGTCAGCTTCACCGAAGTACAGAGGTGTTACGCCGTCAAGCATACGCAATGTATTGCGGTGAAGCATAGAAAGAATAAACAGGGGCCACTGTAACGGGATACAGTATGCATTTTTTTATTATATACGCATGCACCCACCATCTCCTGTCCTGGTACAAGCACCAATATATCTAAGTGTACAGTCAAACCTCAATATAACGAACCTCAATTTAACGAAATTCAAGATGCAACGAACTATTTTTATTTTCCCATCTTAGTTCTATTGAATTAATAAAACCTCGATATAACGAAATTCTCGATACTACGAAGTTTTTCGATGCAAGTACAACTTTGTTATATCGAGGTTTGACTGTACTGGCAGGCCTTCAGGGCTATTTCGGACAGCCTGTGGTGATTTGAGCCCTTGAGGGCAGTAAAAGGCACACACTCATTTTTTCGGACTGGCCAATTTTTCAGACATTTTCATGGCATCTAGGCAAGCCAATAAATTTGATCATTGACTCCATATTGTTATAAGTGGGTTCCACAGTATAACAATTAAAAAAAAAATTTTGGGGTTTTACGTGCCAAAACCAGTTCTGATTATGAGGCACACCGTAGTGGGGGACTCCGGAAATTTGGACTACCTGGGATTCTTTAACGTGCACCTAAATCTAAGTACACGGGTGTTTTCGCATTTCGCCCCCATCGAAATGCGGCCACCGTGGCAGGGATTCGATCCCATGACACAGTATAACAATTATAACAATGGGACTTTTTTGGCACATAGGCACTGTTAAAGTGGGTTCAACTGTACATCTTTCAGTGCATGCTCATTGCATAAGCCAGCACAGGATGTGAGTTGCTCTTTTAAGGGGGACACTGCGATTTAAATAATGTTCTTTATTTCCCCATCAATATTAATAAACCTCTCCAGTCTTATTCATATTTTTGTGCCGATTTCAAATATGTACTTAGTTCTGGTGTAGGTCAATTATTCCTCAGATAATTAACATTTAAGTTCCTTTGTTTGAGGCCACAATTAAAAATGAATGGCCTAATAAAGAATTATTTGTAAAGCATGGTTGGATAGCATAAGGGGTAAGGAATAAAGTATAGGAAACACTTTTTTTATGTAAACATTAATAGATACTTTACAGCCCATTGAATACAAGCCCACAAAATGTGGCAACCACATGGCACAAAATGTAGCACAATAATTAATTTCTGAAATCAAAACTAAAAATCTGCTTGCTATCCTTCATAGAGTACACATTAGACTTCATTCTGCAAAAAGAATTACAGTTCTAACTGTTCTAGATCTTGAGATATCGAGGCCTCAATATTGCATGGAGCCAAAAATTGAGTTTTGAGAAAAGTACAAAAAACAAACAGCACAAAATTTAATGAAAATTAACAAATGTTTTACACATATTTACATAGGTACATTCCTAATAACCACCAGAAATGTAGTCTAACTGCCTGCTGCTGTTCAAATGTCGTCTTTTCAGTGCCCCTTGAACACTGTCAGCCAAAGCATGCTTCCGAGCACATTCATTTTCCCTGCGTTCGTCCTTCTCAGCCATCCGTTGGTTGCTCATTGGGCTGGGGTTCAGGCTGAGCTCGTTCAGGATTGCTGCTGATGTCCTCCTATTGCCTGCGTTGAATCGCATCACTGCCTCTGCCACAGCAGCTTCCACGGTGAATAGTGATGCATGGCGTTGCTTTGGTGCAAGTGACCAGATTATGGAATGTAAACTCTCATTATTGTTTTGAGTTTTACCTCTCTGGCACCGCTCAAGGAGCTTCCTTTCTGAGAGGCGCTCATAGATGGGAAGCAATGCTTTGCACACATGAGGTGGCAAGTTATACCTGTGTTTGGGAGTAGGCTCACCTCGGGCTGCTGCTGCATTCTGCCGGCACCAAGAATCTGGGCCTGTTGGGCACAGACTATGATCAGCGACTACATCATTGGACGTAATGTGACAATATGTTGCCATCACAGCCTTGTGAGTTGCCTCTACATTTCCTTTGTGCGATTTCAGTGCCCAACCGTAGTAGGAGGTCAACTTCGTTATAAGGTCGCCTGTGAGCCTTCCTCTGCCACCAAGATTCTCTGTCCCCTTGTGTTTTGTGATCAAGTTGCGCAGGGTGCCCATACGCTTTTGCACGTGATTAACACAATCTTCTTTTTAAATCTTTATGTACCCATAGACATAAGCCTCTTGCAAAGCAAGAAAAGTGTAGCTGTCGCCATCGGATAACACTGTAGTGTAGCGAAGGCCATTCTTGAGGGACCTCTCGAAAAGCAGGAGGCCTGCTTGTACCTCCACTTCTCCAGCCTTCTTGTCGGTGTTTTTCTGGCATAAATGGCTAGCCCTCCAAGCTGCGTACACTGGGTCGTCCTTCTTTGGTCCCCGCTCACATCCAGCACAAAAATTGCTTAAAACAACATAATCTAGCACGAAGCCCGAAAAAAGTTCCACAACTGCACCTACCCCTATATGGGATGTGTGTCCACGCGTCATCCACGAACCATCAAAAGATACGGCGATGTTATTAACGTTTCGAAGGTTCAGCACACTGTATAGTTGCCGAACCAACTGGGCACTTTCGGTCATCACTTCTTTGGCCGCGCGAACTGCTGCAGGCGTCAATTTTTTTTTCACATAGTTCTGCCACGTCTTGTTGTGGAGGCCGCGGTTGGAAATGTTCATCACTGAAAAAACATCATTAAGCGCTGTCTGCTGGTTCCCAGTGCTCTGCATAGCACGCACTGCTAGAATATTTACCACGAACGGGTTCACCGTCTGATCGTCGCTTACGCGCGGCGAGCTCCACCCGGACGCGATGTCTCCGCAGTTGGAACATGAGAGAGTAAGTTTAACAGCGAGGCCATATTCTCGCTCACCTTTCTTGAATGCAATGTCGCTGCTACCACACGTTGTGCACTTTGCAAACTTCAAAAGCTGGTTTTGCAAATCCAAACTGACCATCGTGAAGGTCGTCTCGTCTGGCGCGCTGTCGACCACGCGGCTGTTGCGATGAAAACAATCCGATTTCCGCTTCGTCGCTGCCGTTGACGCGAGTTCCCGTAGTTTTTCCTCGGTTCTGATCCTCCTCTGCTCCACATCGGAAGGCTGTAGCATCACCGTGTCACGGCGGACTCTGCCGCTGTCGGGTTCACGAGCTGGCGTACACGCTGGACCCGCGCCGTTGTCAACTTCGATGCCTTCGATGTTGTCAACTTCGATGTAGCGTCTCGATCTTTCTCGTCGCATCCCGATGAAATGCAATGACCTGTAAAGTTATTACCCATCGATTTTTTTCGCTTTTTGCCGAACTGGTTCCGCGTATGAAACTTCCGTGCTGACCCAGGCATTGTTCCGTGCTTATCAGTCGTCGCACGCGATTTTTCAAACTGGCGTCTCAACGCGACGGCGATGCGCAGGGGTCGGCTCGCCGGCTCGCCTAGCAGACGACACCAGCCGGCTCCGCCAATACGGTGGCGCGGTTTTCTCACGTGTGCTCAAGCAGCCAATAGGAAACAAATACTTTACTTTTCTTTATTGGTTTATTTCTCTTGAACCAATGGACGAAACTGAGCGGCAGTGGCGGGAAATTTAAGCAGGAAGACGGCTCTTTCAAACGAGACCAAGATGGCGGCAATACGCAGCGTGAAACGGCAGCTGCGCGATGGGAAGAAAGGGCCGCTTTGGGATTAATTTTGGCCCGAATTCAGCCGGAACTCATTGTGCAAATTATTATTTCGGCTAAAATACTGATTCTAGAAACGAGAAACTTGGCGAATAGGTGGGAAAATAGCTGTAGATTTCGAAAATGACACTTTCAAAATCTCGATTTTATCTCGATGTTTTGGTTCTAAAGACCCGTGTCTCCTTTTAAGACGTTACACAGTGTAGACCGCTTATAACGTAAGTTGCCGGAGTTGCGAATATCCGCACTGTAAGCGGTACCGCACTATAACCAAAGCACCAATTTTCAAGGCCCGCACATATGCAAAACATGTGCACCGAACCGCCACGCATACGCGACAGTCGAGGAATGCGGTTAGAACATTTGAATTCAATTTACAGTCGAATCTCGTTAATTCGAAATATTTCACGCGGCGGCGCCTCCGACCGGCATTGCTCCGGCACCGCCATAGAGTAAAACCTTAAAGAGACCCCTCAACGTTGTGCGCGAACAAAACAAAACAAAACAAAACAAAAACACGGCGGAAATTTCACCCTCTCTCAAATGGCAAGGTTGCCGATTCTGCGTCGCGCCGAAAGATGCGTGTACGTGCCGACGTCTCAGTCACGCTACCGTAGCCACGCGTAGAAAATGGCAGTGAACCCTTCTTTCTCTTTTATGCTTCCTCTACTTTTTAGTCACGTGTTGACCTTCCACGCTGCGGCTACGGTGCAAAGGGAAGCAGCGGCGCTGTCCCAGACCGGCCAACAAAACTGCCCACGCTGGCAAACGCCCGCTTCCCGATAACGGCAGAAAACGAAATTTCGGGGAGCTGGCACCGGGCCGGCTGGAGCGACGGCGCCTGCACAGGCGGCGGGCGCGCACGGTGACAGTCGAAAGTGAGAGAGTTACGAGGGAGGGCGAGGGGAGCCACCGAAGCGGCGGAGTTGCCGAGGCGAAATCCGCTTCCGTGCCGCCCTCCTCCCTCACATTCCACGGCCTCCGCGTGCGCCCTTCGTGCGTGCCGGCGCCGCCCGCTCCCTGAAGTTTCGTTTACTGCCGTTATCGTGAAGTGAGCGTTGGCCGGCGTTGGCAGTTTCCGTGCCCTCGCTCGCTATGAGCGCCGTGATATTTCATGACTCGCACTCAAGATTCTGGTTCCAGCCTCACTGGCTGTTCGTTCGCACCACGTGCCCTTCTCCTCCACTTCGTCTCTCTTTCTTCCTCGAGCACTCCTTGGGGCGCCCGTTTGAGGGGAGCGTCCACTGTCTCCGCTGACTTCCGTACTCCCAGGCAGCCGCACTGTAACCGGTATTTCGTTTCCTGCAACTGCACTATAAGCGATACGTGTATACATGGAGTGCTATGGGAAAATTAACGGGAGTCTGAAAAGACCGCACTATATCCGGTCCTGCACTATAAGCGGATACGTTATAAATGGTCTATACTGTATTACACAAATGTGAAAGTGTCCCCAAAAGTGATTGACTGAACGTGGTCACCCGTTCTGTCCCTCAGGGGCACGATCTTGTGCGCGTTCCAAAATGGAACAGAGGCGGTCCGTTCCATCGAGCTGCACACGATTGGTCAATTTGAACCATGAGCCACACACGATTGGTCAATTTGAACCGTGATGATCAAATTGACCAATCGTGTGCAGCTCAATGGAACGGACCACCTCCATTCCATTTTGGAACGCGTACAAGATTGCGCCCCAGATTCTTGGAACATTTGGTGCAGAATTACGTGCGACAGTACGATACATCCCTCTAACACTCACTCGGACAGAACCAGCATCCTTGTCACATGCGGCGGCCCAGTAAAACAGTCGGCGAACACAGGCGTCGACTTCGGCTTTGCACGCCGTCTCGGGTCGGTCTGTCATGTTGCGTATGAGGCTGGCCATTTCGGCCGCCCGCATCTGCAGGTTCTCGGCCAGGTAGAACAGCACCTGGGCTCGACTGTGTGCCGACCGGGATGACCACCTGGAGGGCCAGGACAACATACACCCCATTGAACAACAAAGGGCCAGGAGCTGTGCATCCTTGATCAATTGCTTCTAGGTATAACATCAAAGAGTTCCGGACTGTCCATAAATGTTAAGTCAAACCTCAATAAATCAACGCAGATAATGAATTATCAGACATAACAAAGTAAACCCAAAATGTTTCTCACAAATATCAGCATGTATTATACGCTTATAACAAATATAACAGGTATTTTCATGTTGGATGCAACTTCATTAAAATAAGCTTACACTACTATTCTAAAAAAGCACAAAGATGTTCCCACTGGGGATCTGAGTGAAACATAATTGAAGCAACAATTGACATGGTTAGTGGTCAATAGACATCATGCGTCAGCGCTCTTCTGGCGATTTATAAAACAAGGACTTCTTGCACATTTAGGCTACAAGTCGGGGAACAGGGTATACCAAACCATTTTGGTTGTGCTTTTCATTTTCATCCTTTCTCATGCTTCGTAATCTGTTTCTGCTGCGTTATTTAATTCCACAACCGTTATAAGGACGATCGGTTGTTAGCGCTTGTCTTGTTCTATAAACAAGCACCTTGCAGGTTGAAAATCGCAGCACGACTTGAAATAATGACAAAGCTCACGTCTTAAAGCCTGCGAGCGCTGCTTCCACGGCATTTCTGACATCCTTGGGCCCCGCCTCAGGGAAGTAGCCCACTGTCCTGCTGTCGTTGCTGCTGGCAGGGTTGGAGGCGTTGGACACTGGCCGTGTCTGCTGACCACCGATGAACATCTTGTACGTTGTAAGCTCACCCCTGAAAAACAGGAGAGGATTTTTCTGGTTGTACTATTACATTCCTTTGTTTACAGGAGCATGTTCCTTAGGCATTCTGGGAATGTGCTACCAATGAAGAATACATTCACTGCACACAAACAAAGAGGAGACACGAAACGACAGGACTATGCGCTGACTATCAACTTGATTAGCACTGCACGGCCCTGTCTTTTTAAGCGAAGCTTTATAGGCTCACAAGTGTCGGCGGTGTCACGCTGAAAAGTGGGCCGATCCTGGCGATAGTGCAGAAAGGGTCCATGCTCAATGGCACATACCAGGGACAAAAAATAAAAGAGAGCGAGAGAAAGGAAGAAAGAAAGAGAGAAAGAGAAAGGAAGAAATAAGGAGAGGGAAAGAAATATAGAAAGAGAGAGAAAAGAAAAGGGAGAGAAAGAAAGGAAATCACCATGAAGGTCAGATACACACACACACACGACAAGCTTCCCTAATCCCCATTTTCTCGACAGGGGAAGGGCTGGTGATTTTGTGTCTCCCCTTAGTCTGTCTTTTCAGCTGCAGCAATTAAGATCCAAAATCAAATCTGAACTGTGCAACACGGTGACGCCCCACTCTGCCATAGCCTGCTCAGTGCAAGGCATTGAAGAACATCACCGCGAAGGGGAGCAAAGGCGATTTTTGATTGCCAATAACTCCGCTTCTGCTGATAGCACTGAAGTACTTTTTGCTGCACATCAATTATGAAATAGCCTACTTTACCTTCAAATGAATATCTCGACTTTGGTAAAAAGTGCTTCAGAACCATTCTAACACAGAAAACATGGCCTTTGAGGTGGGCTACTGTTAGTCCGGGCTACCGCTGAGAGCTTCTTTCTCGCGTTTTGTTCAACCCTTTGCACATGCATGAGTTGCGAGAGAGAAATCTGGGGAATTTTGCTTCTCAAAAAACTCAAAACGAGGTCACAGCGGTCAATATACACTCCATAATGGTGAAGCAGCAGCTTTTTGCCATCAGTGGTTGGCCCGTGTCCCTGGGATGGACGTATTATAAGGTATTCCGTTTCACCAGCGCTCCCAATTTTGGCAGCGTCATTACTGCCTGTGCGAGGGCCGACAACAACGGACATGCTCGTCACCACCATTCATGTGTTAGGAAATGAAATTACAGCTCCTTTGGCCTAGAAGGTGTAAACAGAAGAACTATTTTAAAGGGGAAAAAAAAAAAAGTATAGCGCATGCGATTCAAACTGAGGATCTCACAGTCATGAGCGCAGCGCTTTTGCGCAGTGCCAAGAAACAAACAGTTTAACTGTTTCAAGGGTATTTATCTGCCGTCGCGTGACTCACCGCGTGCCTAAGAGGAGCGCCGCACTCGCCTACAAAAAAAAAAAAAAGTCAGTGCGAGCTTGTGACTCACTGCGGCGAGCTCCGCCCCCGGTTTGGCGCATGCGCTTTCCGCAGCTGGGTCGCCGCCTGACCTCGTGACTCGCCGCGCGACTGGCTAAGAGGAGCGCCGCGCTCGCTCTCATCCTGCTCCCGCGTTTGTCGTCGCCTGCTTCCATAGCTGGCTGCGTTGCCGCTAATAATTCTAACGTAGAATTTCACTTGTCTTCTGTTGGCGTAGTGGGGAGGCCGCGTTTACGGGGTATGCTCCATTGCTTAAGGTGGGTATGAGTCATTCATGAGCAACTGACGACGTGTCCTAACGCGTTTCAGCAACACCACCGCGAACACGCTTGGGAAAGGGCTCGTCGTTGATGTGCCGATTTTAGCGTGAGGGCTTTCGAAGCCCTCAAGCTAAAATTGGCACATCAACGACGAGCCCTTTCCCAAGCGCTTTCGAAGCCCTCACCTATATCGAACACGGGAGCAGGATAAGAGTGAGGCTGGGCCATCTTCTCTGAGAGCGGGAGCGGGAGGCTTTGAGCCGTCATCGGCAAGCGGTGTCTGACCACCCTGCGGATATCGACCGGCGAGCTACTTCACTGGAGAGGGTCCGGAATGCTAAGCGTGCGAAGCTAGCGTTGGAGACTGACGAAGAGCGAGCCGTTCGGCTCGCGAAACGCCGGAAGCGGGACCACAACAGTAGACAAAGGCAGGCTTTGGACGAAAAAGAAAAAAAAAAGCTTTCGTTTTGCATATCTAGGGTTAGCTGAGCTAAGCAGGAGCAAGTTTTTATTGTGCCCATTGTGTTAGGCTCTGTGGCTTTGTGCAGGAGTACGATTGCTATGCATTCGTCATCTCCCTTGTGGCATTTTTTTTTCTATGTTGTTTTTAGGGAGAGGAGAAAACACCTTAAAATATGGTAAAGGAAAGGCTGCGTGGACGAAGCGCAATGCTAGATATCTGGTGGATCACTCACACGATCCTCATACAGGATTGGCGATTGGTGTGCCAGCGGACTACCCTCTCAGTGCCGACTGGCCTGATGCTTGGGACGGGCCTCCAAGGGGTAGAAAACGTGGCCCCGTTGTACTGATCAAGCGTTCTGGACTCAACTTGAGGTGCTATGCACGATCGGCTCTGCCGATATAGGGTCACCCTATGTGTTCCAGTTCCATGTTGTATTTCAAGCATCATCTGTGTCTGCTTCAATCCATCTAAGCTTTCAGCGAACCTATAGCCGCTATCTGTAGCAGCAGTATTCTTCACTTGTGTAAACCATCTCTGGCAGTGTGTTTCTGACGCCCAAGTGGGGAAGCAACCCCCGTACCTTCGGCAGAAGAACCTGAACTCTACTCAAGCTTCCATTGGAAAAGTGGGAAGTGCATTCATTACATGAGTGTGTATACTACGGAATAGGCTTGTGCGAATATTCTATATTTTTGAATAGTTTAATGAATAATGCACCATTCGATATTCGCTTCGATTCGAATTTTGTTATTAGGAAATTTCAAAGTACTCGGCAAGAACGAATAGCCACACGCGGCAGGGAGAAGGCGTTTTTGGAAGTTTCGGTTTTGGATTCAGTAATACTTTTCTCAATTTAATCCAAACCAAACCAGGAAAACAGAACTATACTCAGAACAAAGGCGTACAAAAAGGCATCTCGTCGGCGTGGTGGTGTGGTCGATTGCGTTTAGTGGGCAACTCTGTCTCTGCCGCAATGGCATTTGATCAATCCCAGCCACCTTGGACCACTGCAGAGAACACCATGGGGGACTTGCATGTGGCCAGCAATCCGATTTGGACTTTTTTTGTAAAGATTCCACTGGGAACCGAAGCTCGATGTCTTAAATGCAAGGCAGTCCTGAAGACCCCGACAAGTACGACAACAACCCTTGCAACGCATTTAAGGAGACACCCGGAGCACAAGGACTACCAAGAGAAGCGGGACGTACGCGAAAGGCCATGCAAGCTCAAGGGGGCAAGCAAGGCAAGTGGTCAACAGCCATGCATACCCGACAGTTTCAAGCCGAAAATGAAAGCGTCAGCCCCAAAAGCCCAACAGATGACAAAAATGATAGCTTGCTTCGTAGCGCGTGGTATGCACCCTTACAACATTGTCGAAGAACCAGGTTTCCTAGACATGATGAAGTTTGCTATGCCGGATTATGCCGTGCCGTCTCGGACAACGTTCTCGAGAGCCATTATTCCAGACCTCTACGCATCAAGCAAAGAGAAGGTGAAAAAGAAGCTCGGGGACATTTTTGCAAGAGGAGTGGAGATGCTTTCAATCACAACTGATGGTTGGACATCGCGGGCAAATGACAGCTACGTTTGTGTAACTTGTCCCGTCATGGACAGTGATTTCGTGCAACAAGCGCATGCATTGGCTTGCACGGAGATGACAGACTCTCACACTGTAGCAAACCTGGAGCTATTTATCGTAGGTGTCATCGAGGAGTGGGAACTTCCAGCCCACGATACTGTGCCGATCTTCGTCGTTACAGATAATGGAAGGATCTTCCTACTAAATGTACACAAGGAGGGCGCAGTGATTCTGGGACAGTGCAGTTGCTGCCACAAATGCTCTTGGAAAGTGGACACAAAAGATGTTGCTGCAAAAGGGCCATTTTCTTTAACTGGACGTACCCTTCCTCGATGTTGCCAAATGGACCCATGGGCACATCCTGCACCTTGGCTCCAAATTCGTCTAGGTTCTTCTTGCAGCGGGACAGCTGAGCCGGGCTCTCAGCTGGCCTGATGAACGTAAGAAGGCCCTACGAGTTTGCAGGAGTAGAAAGAAATTCGTTCAAGAGAATGGTTTTCTTACAAAATGACTGGCATTGATTTTTTTTAATCCGAAACCATTCCATTGCCGACCCCAAAATGCACAGTGAGCCTGGCTGGGATTCTGGCCTCTACAGATATCTCCGTTACGGCCCCATGGGTGGTGCAGCAATGTGTGGGGACACTCGACTCTAACGCGTCCTCTGATGTTTTCCACATCAGCGGTACGAATTAAGCGAAGCCAGCCACGCTTTCGCATCCACTCGGTCCCCACAGCTGATAGCGTCGTGGGAGATGAGTTGCACCTGGCTGTAAGCGCGGCTGAGCGCATACGCAGCTGCGCACTCTGCTTTATAAAGGTAATGATAGCGTCGCCCGACAATGCTATTATAAAAAGCGGCGGCAGCGGGCAGCGAATGCTTCCTCTGCCTCATGCTTCAGCGGGTCTCCGGAACTCAAGATTGCGCAACCTCCAGTACAAAACGCGCGGGAAGACAGCTTATGTGATGCCACGCCGCTTCGGCACGCCCACTTTTTACACACGCGACATTACCATTAAAGCAGAGTGCGCACGTTTGTATGACATCTGCTGCGGCCGCGAAAGAAATGAGGCGTGTGCCAACTAACCCCCCCCCCCACCCACCCTCGCACGCCTGATCGTGTTACTGCGAGGTCGCTCCCCTGCCCCTCTTTCATTTGGCTCGTGCGGGAAGGCGGCACTCACCAAGCCACCATCCTTCTTGGCTCACCCTTCCACACTTTCACTCGCACCTAAAGCATGCAGTGCCCGGGGTGCGATAGCATCTCATCGGACTTGGACTTTACACGGAACATGATGCAGCTCCACTTTGGCGGTCGCTTTTGTCGCACGGCGCACGATTTGAGAGGTGCGTTCGCAATCAGCCGCTTGTAATTTAATCATTTCACTGTTTGAGTCCACGGAAGTTTCCATTTATTGTCTCGATATTCCTCTGCGGCGGCAGTGAAATTTTGTTATATTGAAGCTCATTATATCAAGGTTTAACTGTATAATGAAATTTCGCTGCCACCACAAAGGAATACCGAGACAATACATGGAAACTTCTGCGGACGCAGATCGTCAAATAGCTGAATTACCGTATTTATTCAAATATAAGGCGAGGCTTTTTTCCCAGAATCTTTAGCCTCGGAGTCACCCCCCTGCCGTATACACAAATTTTGCCTTTAGGTGTGGCTTCCCGGCAGTGCGAATTTCGCTGTGTAGTCTGGCTGCACGGCAGCGCGCATGCGATGCCGTGAAGTCACACTATAAAGCCCAATATTTTTTTTCTTGGGTTCTCCAACTGGCACCCTCACCTTATAATCGAATAAATACAGTACATGTGGCTGCTTACGAATGCACCGATCCAATCGCGCACCGCGAGACTGAGAGCGATCGCTGAAGTGGAGCAGCGCCATAATGAAGTCCACGTTCGATAAGATCCTATCACGCCCTGTGCGCTATATGCTTTAGGTGCAAGTGAGAGTGTGCGAGGGTGAGCCAAGAAGGATGGTGGCTTAGCGAGTGCCGTCTTCCCACGCAAGCAAGGTGAAAATGGGGGAGCGAAGCAAGCTCGCAGTAACGCAATCAAGAGCACACAAGCACGAGGGGAAGGTAGCGGGGGGGGACAGGTTGGCGTGCGTCACATCCTTACGCAGCCCGTGCTCCCTGTTTTAGAGTTAATCTGCTGCGTGTGCAAAGACTCGACGAGCTGAGATGGCGTGGCATCGTGCACTGTCTTCCCGCACGATTAGTGCTGGCGGTTTGGTAATCTCGAGTTTCAGAGACGCACTGAACCAAGAGGCTAACAGGGCTTTTTGACAGTTTTTTCGGGCTAAACACAAAAAGTAAGTGCATGATGCCAATGCTAAAGACTTACTCTAGGGGGTGATGTCATTTTTACTTACAGTCGACTTCTGTTAATTCGACCCTGCCGAGACTGACGAAATTTACCGAATTATCCGGCGAGTTGAATTGAACAAGATGCAGAAAAAAATGCCAGAACACACTGATGATTCATTTGGAAGCATTTTCCCGTTTCTAATATGTCCCCTAATCGAATTCGGGCCCACTTTCTAGGTGTTGAAAGTAGAAAACTAACATAGAAATGATTTGAAAGCTCCTAGATAAAGTAGAAATCCGGCACGTACCCGATTATTCAGCAACAAAATGGGCAAGGGTCTAGACGTGTTGCAATATGGCTTCCAGTTCCCTAAAGTTAGCTTCGCCGCAATATATTCGTGTTATGCGGTAAAGCATACAAAAGCCGCAAAGGTAGTTTTGGTATCGTGTTGGGTTGCACCACGCAGGCTATTTTTGGCCCAATTTTCTCAAAAAATGAAAAACTCGGTCACGTTGGAAAGATTTTAAAAATTTTCGCTCAAAGGCTCACATCTCCCCTTAAAAAGCATGGGCGCGAGCCGAGACCTTCTACTGGAATTGATTCAACTGAAAAATCGAATTAACTGGAGTCGAATTAACGAAAGTCTAATGTACTTGAAATCATTGTGTAGGTAAGAAAACAGACGAACATTTACTGTGAATATATTTTCTCAATTTTCTCTGATTACTATTTGGTTGTAATTTGTGAAATGATGCTAGAGTAATAGGAATAGTCACCCCCTAAATCTTTACAATACTAATACAACAATACCAAATTCGTTGTTGTCACTCAAAAACAAACCAAAGCCTCGTAAGGCTGAGTACAGTATGTAAAAACATCTAAATGAGTAAAACACACTTGAAGTTTTAGACAACTGTAACTTTTTCTAGAATGCAGCTTCTGCAACATTAATGACATTGTTTTGTAGCTTTAGTGTTCGTATGAATGGCCATACTAAATATGCAACTGTACCCTTCCAAAAACATGGCAAAGCTTCATGTAAAGCCACGTACTGGCCCTAAAAGCATGAGAAACTACATTTACCACTTATGCCCCTGTTCCAGCATCCTGAAATGTAAAAAAGTAGAAACATTTTCATAAAGGCACCTCTATTAGTTTTTGTTGTATAAAAACGGGCAAATGCCCTGCTCCTAGTGAAAATGTTAGTTTTTGAATGCACAAAAATGGCATTCCAAATCTCCCCACAGTCTATGATAATGGCGAGGGACCAATGTCGGGTTCAACACGACCCGTAAGACATGGAACACTGTCCTGCATTGTCCGCGTTTGCAAGTGCTGCGAATGTGCTGTCTCCGCTAATGGTAACGTTATAGATGAGCATAGTCTCAAAACGGGGCCTAGACTGCAAGAACCCACGACTGCGCGGAGAGTCGTGGGAACGTGTGCCGACGCATCGTCTACGGTCCTGTGCAGTTTGCCAAGTATAACTGCACACGCAGCAACATCTACGTCATCATGTAATCCATGACTCCACGACACAGGGCTTCGCTTTGCTATCATGACACTGCCAACATTGTTTTTTTTTTGTTACTTTGTACGCTTCATGCAAAGATCACAGGTCCTCAAATGTTAACATTTCAACATTCATAAATTTAAATGGATCCAAACATCCCAGTCACATGCTTTGATTCTTGGATATGTGCGGCTGCTTGGTCTGCATGTTTGGCACATGTGCAAACTTTTGCAAAATGTTTTGATTATACTGTATGGTACCACTTATAGTGTGGATATTTGCGACTTTGGCAAATTGCATTATAAGTGGTGTCAATGCTGTATTTCTCTTTGATGCCTTTCTACACTTTGGTGCGGGGTGTGCTCAGGCATCCCCAAACCACTGCTGTAGGAGCAAGCAACTCACCCGCTCACCGCAGGCGACACCAGCGCGCGATCCAAACTCAACGGAAGCGTCACGGAGTCCCTGCCCATTGACGAAGACAGTTGTCGCTTTGTAGGCAGCTGCAAGCTCCAAGGCAACGGGCAGCTTCTCAGTCCACAAGCTCACTTCCGAATGATGCAATGCACTGTTTACCAGTGTCACCGACTCCTTGGCTGTGCGGAACTGAGTCACCAACACCAGTGGCCAACCCACCTGTAAACAAATAAAAATTTTTAAATGTGCAGAAACCATAGACAATGACTATCAATGTGAGCGAATACCCAACCCTTCATCCAGATGCATGAAGAGGGAGCATTGTCGGGTACCCATAAGCACCAGTAGGAGTCTCGTGACTGTGCCCCCTTCTTACTTTTGATATGCTTCGCTGTACATGCTTCACTGCACAACGCAGCTGTACTGCGGCGAAGTTGACTTATAGAACCGACATCAGCAATTTTCGGGGGTTCGAATATTTCGAATAGCAAAGGTGTCTTTCGAATCGAATATTCGAAGTTTAGAATATTTGCACGCTATTAGGTTTAACCGTTGCACACTTTTCGGGTGCTTCGCCAACAGTTCTGTGCACGTTTTCTCCAGATATGCTTCTGCAATATATCAGTCGCTTGCTGCAATGTATTGGTCGCCTGCTGCAACGTAACGGCCGTTGCAACGTTTACATTTATCATCTTTGTAGCAACATGCGAGAGGAAATTTCCCTCTGCACCGCTAACTTTACATGACTGCCACATCCAAATGCAACGTAAGATGCGGAACATTACAAAATGGCGACATATCAAAGGGGAACATAATTTATGGGAGTCAATGGGATTTAGGTTGCAACTGCAGGAACCCGGCAAAGCCGCCGGGAAAACACAAAACCAAGGAACGTATTAACGGGGTGGGTTCAACTGTATAAACTTTTCATTTTTATGGGAGATCAAAAGTTCCCCCTCATGTTATACTTGCAGTCGCGTTATTTATTTTATTAATGAATACTGCCAATCTCATCAGAGATTATAGCAGGGAAGCAGGGTTCTCCCCATGGTAGGCGGCGGTGGTTTTGCTGACCGCCCACCTCTATAACCACCCGCCCACCACCGTCCACCTCTCTGGCTACAAGTTTGCTGTACTAAGGGACAACTTTCTGTGCCTATGCAGTAGAAGCTACGAGCGCGAGGGGTCGGTTTCCACAAGCGCGCTGTTACGGGCAAGCATGGATGCCGACGCAAAGTAGCCACACACGCTCACGATTCAGAAACGAATGATGGGAATCTGGCAGTAAATGTGGACGACCGCGGTACTAGACCTCGGAAGTCGCATTTGTCCACGCGGGTAGCTGGTACAGCCACGGAAAGAAGTGCGAAAGAAAGAAAGTCACCTCCAGAATAGAATTAAAAAAAAATAATGAGGAAAAGTTTCAGTTTCCCCCGAAAGACGAAGCATTGATTGCGATAGCAAACTTGTGGACAGCTATATGAAATAAGGATAGTAGTTTTATTGGCCGTATAAACTTGTAAACATAGGCATGCGAATTAAATTAACAAGCATGGTGCCACGTACGCACAATCAAACATGAACGCATCTCATTCAATGACTGCAGAAAGTCGCTGTCAAAACGCTGTAGTGAGTAAGCATGGCAGCAGCAGCGAGCGAATTGACCTTCGTCCCGCCGCTAACATCAACGCGAATTAAGCCGTGAAAACACAGCGCAGAGAGGAAGGACTCTGGAACCGCCGCAGATGGCTTTCAAGATACAGCTGCCCGGGCGGGAGTGTGCGGCGTAGTTCGCGGCCTCCGCCGTCCCTATCCTCCCCCCAGAGCCTTGCGGCCCGGCACGTTCAGTCGGGCGCTCCTCCGCTTCTCTCGCTAAACGCCCTATTTTTCTCGCCGTAGGAGGCTTGCGCTTCAGTATTCCGAAGGTGTGCTTCGTCCAAAATTTCTTCTCCAACGAGCAACGATCAATCACTAAAGTGTGAGCTCTCAGTAATCCGAATTCTGCGATTCTGCGTGTCAAGTGAAGACGCCGGCGTGGTTTGCAAAGCAGACAACTGCGGTTGCCATCTTGCCGCAGCCAAAGCAGCAACCAATGGAGAGACGCCTTTCAGCACGGCAGCCAATCGGAGGCCCACTTTCATCGGAGGGCCCGTGTGACTACCTTTCGCAGACCCGTGCTTCTTTTGTGTTTGTGCATTTATTACATGATGGCAACGATGGACGAATTGAGAAGTGGAACGCGAAACTTTGAGCTTTCGAACGATACCAAGATGGCAGCGCTCGGGGGCGGGAAATACGAGATATGGCTCAGTGAGCTGTGGTGATCTTGCGCAATTTAAAGCTGTTTTCTCCCCCTGCGCACTGACAAATTAATTTTTTCAGGCATTTTTTGTGCGTTTTCAGCCAAACCATTTTGATACAGCGTAAATTAGGCGTTGTTGATACCGCAACGCGTGGTTTTCAAAAATCGATTTTTCTTGTGATTTTCGCAATCTGATCCCCGCGTCTCCCCTTAATGTGAGTGACACTGTTTTTCGTAAGTTCCCACACGCAAAGTGTTAGAATACAGTTATCAGGGTTCGTACAGGTTTCCAAGAAAAAAATTCAAGGACTTTTCAAGGACCTTTCAAAAAATTTATATTTAATACGGTAGTTCACACACGTTACATTTTATTGGACAGAACAAAGCAAAGTCATTTTACTTAGTGCACGTACAGTTTCATTCGTCTAGATGAAATTCTGAAGCTCGGGGCAGGTCTTTCATTTTCTTTTCTATTTGAGTCTTAATGCTGCCGAGTTCTTCAGCCTTCGCTTTTGCAGTCTTTCTCAAGCTGTTTGATTTCACCACATGCGAGATGTCACCAGTTCTCTCAGCCTTTTCTGCATATCCATCTGGAGAGGCCGTTAAATCGGCAACAACTGCCTCAAGCTTCTTTTTCTTTGTCTGCAACCCTTCAACTTCTTCCATGATTGTGCGCCTTTTTGTCTGCTTCGAGTTTTCCTGGTACCGTTTCTTTTCCGATTCCAAGTGTGGACCGTAATGCTGCCTCGCTGTGGACACAGCTATTCCGAGTTCTTTTGTTATAGGAACATTCAAAATTCCACCTGCCGTGTACACTGCGTCACTAATGATACGCTGTGAAATGTATGACAAACCTTTCAGATTCTCTACAGAGATCTGGCGGTTGACGCTGAAGCCCCGTTCGACAGTTGCTTGCGTTCGTTGCTGAGCCAGGCGCTTTGGAATTTACTTTTCACAGGCATTATTCTGAACCATGCGCAACACAACCGAAACGGGGGGAAAAGCAAACAAAGAGTCGACAGCACCGAAGCGCGCACGCAGATAAACAAAGCACAATGTGGCCAACAGACAACGCTCGGACTATGAGGCTGTACCAATGTCAGCCCAAGGCGAACCCACCTAAAAAGTGAAATACTACCAAATTCAACTGTTAAGATTCATGCAACTGCTTTTTCGTTACAAATAAGCATGATGGCACAATTTGTATTTTTTCCGAGGAGGTCGAGACGCTCTAGCCTCATTGTGGCCAGCAACTTATGGCTTTTGGCCAACCCCGAAGTCGAAGCAAGCCAGAGGGGGAAAAAAAAGAAAAAAAGTGCGCGGCGGACGTGCGCTCGTTTCTTCCTCGAGCAGGAAGTTTGACTTCGCGGTTCCGGCGTTGCGGAAAGCAATGAAGTTTGCCGGGACCACCCTCAACCGCCCTATAATGTTAGTCGCACTGTCAGACCCCGTGAAAATCCTAAGAATTCAAGGGTTCTCAAGGACGGAAAAGAAATTCCAGGACTTTCAAGGCCTTGAAAACGGAACTTTCAATTTCAAGGGTTTTCAAGGACCTGTGCGTACCCTGATGCTGCTATGTGCTTTTCTTAGGTTTTCCTTGTTGATGCAAGGTCATGTTACGTCACAGAAATGTCTTCCAGACTCCTTCCATTATTTGGGCTCAATTCTGTCTTGTTAACTGTCTACATATCCTGTCTCTGATGCTGGTCAGAATTGCAACACTCCCAAGGCCGGCTCACAGGTGGAAACTTATGACCGGCACATGAAATAGTCTCGAGTGCAGCAAAAGATTTGGCCACAGTACAGTAACATACCGAGTCAACCACAACTGGTGAAGACGGTGCAACGTCCGCAAACAGTGCTGGCCTTGGCGGGTAGTGGTGCTTGTCTGCTTGACCTGCAGAAAGAAGCTGAAAGCAGAACCCTTAATGAGATCATTAAGCCAACATAGTTCATAGAGTGACAACTGATGGGCGAGATGGTTAATTTTGGGGCTTTCATTATAATGACCTTTCCAAATAACGGACAATTTGCCGCAGTCCCCTGAAGTTTGTTATATAGAGATTTCACTGTATTGAGTATTTTGGGCAATCCCCATCAAGTCTGAAAAACCTATCAGCTACTCTTTATCGATAGATCAGTTTATATACTCGAGTTCTTTCGCCTTATAATTGTGAGTGCCTTACAATTGAATATAGTCAAACATGTTTATAAGAAACTTGATAGTTCCGTGAAAAGTGGTTGCTATATCAGTAGTTTGTTATAAATAGAATCACCCTTACAAACGCTCAAAATTTAACCACACTGAAGCTGGTGTCAGCAGTTAGAATTCGGTAGGACTTTGGTTCGAAAACCAAACTTCCAGTGTAATTTTTGTTCCCGGTGCATTCCCGCACCTAGTTGCATGCTTCAGTTAGAAACGTCCATCTAAAGAACAAAATGCAGCTTCGTGTAGCTCTTTCAGAATGGCACCAGGTTCCCATCACCTGTCATTTCAAAACTGCAAGAGCAGCCGGCAATTTTTATCCGAGAGCTCGCTATATATTTTACTCCCAGCAGGACATGACTTCTGACAGGACATGACAGTGTTCTAGTTGGCCGGAAGCGAAAACTTCGGAAAATGCTGCATCACGCCGCCATTTTGCGAAGGCCTCGGATATGATGGTCTCAGTATTATGAGTGCGCGTCAGCCACACAAAAGCCGTAAAATTACATTATCTATGTCGCTTTAGGCAATTTTTTTTTTAATGCGATGTTAGAAAAAAACGCATTGCAGCAAACAGTCATCAGCAATCGGCAACACGTAAACGAACTGCCACCGAATCGTGATTTCCCGATAACGGCGTAGTAACAGCTGATCCATTGTAACATTGTGTGGTGGCAGCGCGTGGTGGTGGCGGGTGGTGGCAGCGCATAGTGCAGCGTTCTCACTGACTTGGGCCGCGTAGGGACGCATCGACAAGAACGTCTGAGCGGCCGTTCTTCCCATGGTGGAAAGACAGATGGTCATACCAAATCGTTGACCCAGGCATAATGCACATGGTGCTGCATGGACAATTGTGCAAAGATGAGAGTGACGCCGTCGTAGACAGCGCATGGCCCGGGCCACGCTGTTTATGTTGTGGGCGGCACGCCCCCGCCCCAGAGGCTTGCCTTGAAAATGCGTGACCATCTTCACGGTTTCTGAAATCCACGCGAAGTGGTCGCTTGCTCATCTCGAAAGTCGTTGTGGCTAGACTGGAGAGGGGCGCGCGCTGCCATGCGCCCAGTTTGGTTGCGCTTCCGTGCTTTGGCACTTTGCGTGTGCCCTCTTTTTACCGTGACCGGGTTCGAAACGTTTGTTGTAGCAGTATGGCAATTAAAAAAACTTTCATTATATCTGGAAGCAGTTTTGATAAGGAGAGTCACAAAATTGTAAACGCACTGAAATATTCTCGTTATAACCGATAGATCGTTATATCTAGGATCGTTATAAGCGGGTTCAACAGTATATACGGTACTTTCATGTAAGACCTGACTTGGTTAAATTCTGGTTCGACTGTTCTGTCATTGTTTAAGCTCTGTCAAAAGAACTTAAGAGCATTAAACAAAGGCACCGTATTCACCCAACCAACTGTTTGGCAATTTGTATCTGTTCAGCACATAAACTTCACACAGTACTCCGGAACTTGGGAACCCGTGACCACTACGAGTAAATTAAGTAAATGTTGGCAAAACGAGGATGAAATGCTTCTTGACCAACCTCAGCATCAGGCAGCTCCGTGTAGGCAATCTTCGGTGGCGACGGAGGCGTGGATATGCCTTGCGGGAAGACAACACTCATGTCGCTGGTTCGGTTGTTGGGCGCACCAACACGGAGGCGATGCAGCTCCTTCCTCAGCAGCCCTATGAACTTGGCATACACGCACTCCTGGACGAACACTTGCACACCGCATGCTTCACCCTGCAAAGTAGAAACAATTACACCCAATGGTTATGCAAAGCCAGAGGAACACCAGATGGGATTGCCATCCTCGCTCAGAAAACACCAAGAAAATTGCACCCTGAAAAGGGAGGGGAAAGGGTTGTATTTTGTATAACGTACTGTATGCAAACAGCAACCAAAGCTATGAGAAAATTGAGTGGCGATATGCCGAGAACAGTACACTTCCGTTATTTCGACTCCTACCAATTAAATTTGTCACCAGCGCAGTAGTGGAACAGCCATTTGACCTTTTGGTGCAGGTCTTGACGCAGGCAAAAATCTGACTTGGTGCAGCGACAAGCACTTTTGCCACAGTGTCCAACGTAGATCTATATATCAGACACGATCTAAAATTTAAATGAAACAGTCAATAAATATAACAGAGCAAGCTTTGTGCTCTTCAATAAGGAATTGGGGCTAACAATGACCAAACTAGATTCATTTATTGTTAATGGATTGATGCTCCTTATGCTGCGCGAGATTGCGGCCCCACCATGTGCTGCCAAGCATTCAGCCGTGATTGAGCGATCGTCCGAGAATACGCGTCCGCTGCTTCAATTTTGGTAGCACCCAACCGGCATCGTGTGCGAATTTGGCGTCACTGGAAGCAGATTTGTGCGAAGGTTCCATATTCTTGGTCGATTGCTTTCGGGAATACCTGACACGATCAGTCTTACACTCGGCACCGGACACGTCGGTGTTTCGTTTATCCAGCATGCACTGCAGAAATGCTGTTGCTCAGTGTCCGGTGCCCAGTTACACGAAATCTTGATAAAGCGATCATATCTCTGAAGGCAATTGACTCAGAAAACTGCTCCATGACAGTGCCGCCATCACTGACTGACGCACGGGGTGCACTTTGTACTGTCGGCAATGTGGTTCTACAGTCAAACCCGACTATACTGAACCCATTTTACATCGAGTCACCCTGTACAGTGTAGACCGCTTATAACGCCAGTCGCCGGAGTCGCGAATATCCGCACTATAAGCGGTACCGCACTATAACCAAAGCAACAATTTTCAAGGCCCGCACATATGCAAAACATGTGCACCGAGCCGCCACGCATATGCGACAGTCGAGGAATGCGGCTAGAACATTTGCATTCAATTTAGTCGAATCTCGTTAATTTGAACCAAATCACGCGGCGGCGCCTCCAACCGGCATTGCGCCGGCACCGCCATAGAGTAAAGCTTAGGAGAGACCCCTCAATGTCGAAAGAAAGAAAAAAATGCGGCGGAAATTTCACCCATTCTCAAATGGCAAGGTCACCGATTCTGCGTTGTGCCGGAACATGCGTCTACGTGCCGACGTCTAAGCCACGCTACCGTAGCCATGCGTAGAAAATGGCAGTGAACCCTTCTTTCTCCTTTATGCTTCCTCTACTTTCTAGTCACGTGTTGACCTTGCATGCTGCGGCTATGACGCAAAGGGAAGCAGCGGCGATGTCCCAGGCCAGCCAACGCCCACTTCCCGATAACGGCAGAAAACGAAACTTCGGGGAGCTGGCGCCGGGCCAGCTGTAGCGGTGGCGCCTGCACGGGGGCGGGCACGCACGGTGACAGTCCAACGTGAGGGAGGTACGAGGGAGGGCAAAGGGAGCCACCGAAGCGGCAGAGTTGCCAAGGCAAAATCCTCTTCCTTGCCGCCCTCCTCCTTCACATTCCACTGTCTCTGCGTGCGCCCTTCCCCATGCCGTGCCGGCGCCGCCCGCTCCTTCAAGTTTCGTTTACTGTCGTTATCGTGAAGCGAGCGTTGTCTGGCCTTGGCAGTTTTGTGGCCCTCCCTCCCTATGAGCGCCGTGATATTTCATGACTCGCACTCAAGATTCTGGTTTCAGCCTCACTGGCTGTTCGTTCGCACCACGTGCCCTTCTCCTCCACTTCGTCTCTCTTTCTTCCTCGAGCACTCCTTGGGGCGCCCGTTTGAGGGGAGCGTCCGCCGTCTCCGCTGACTTCCGTACTCCCAGGCAGCCGCACTGTAACCGGTATTCGTTTCCCGCAACTGCACTATAAGCGATACGTGTATACATAAGAGTGCTATGAGAAAATTAACGGGAGTCTGAAAAGACCGCACTATATCTGGTCCTGCACTATAAGCGGTTACGTTATAAGTGGTCTATACTGTATATCGTACGATTCTGAACACACTATATTCACAATGAAAATATATAGCAAAAATTACACTTACATCGAGCAAAATTAGCAGAGACTGCCGACGTATCAAACGTCAAGTGGCACATAAGTGCCCCCAGAAGTTGGCTTTCCCTTAGGGTGGAGGAGAAACTCAACGCAACCCAACAGTGGTTTGGCCCGGCTGCGCACTCTCCCTACCGTGACCGTGCTTAGTTGGGAGAGCCGTTGACACTCCTCTGCAAAAATGATCCTGGCCTGCCAGCAGCGCTTGCTCAGACCGCCAATCAGAGGCTCTTGTGCTCTCGTCGTGCAAGTTGTCTTGCTGCTTTTCTCGTCGATTGTGTTTGCACCGTTTGCACCTTGTGGGCCTTCTTCCGCAGTGTTGCCTTGACGGCTGGCGCGAAGCAGCAGAATTTGCATTTCGCAGTGAAGCTCGAAATCATAAATCGAGTCGAATGTAATGAGAAGTCGGACTTCATGCAGCGCACAAGATTCCGAGTAGCACTCTCAGCATGATCTTGAAGAATAAGGTGGAGATTAGGGATAAAGCAGACAAAAGAGTCAGAGCCGTTGGCACCCCATGCGTACGCATGGCCTTGTATGGAGACATGTACGAGGCTGTGAATGTTGCACGATGTTCGGTCACGTAACGTCCCAGTGTCCGGCCCCATGATCGACCAAAAAGCCAAGGACATGGCTTTTCTCCTAGGCACGGTGGATTTTTGAGGTGGCTCCGGTTAGCTACAGCGGTTCAATGAACGGCACGTGATTGTTGGCAAAGCGGTGACTGGAAAAAGCCGAGCTGTGGACTTTGGCAGTGAACACTGCAAGAAAAGTGGCCAGATATAACAGCAAGGTATGAACCCCGAGATAACTTCAACACCGATGAAACTGCTCTATTTTGGCAAATGCTCCCAAATAAGGCACTTGCGTGTCGGGGCAACATTTCACGGCAGCAAAGTGAACAAGGCCCGTGTATCCGTGCTGTTTGCAACCAATTTGGACGGATAAAAAAGCTTCGGCCCCAAGTTATAGGCAAAAGCAAGTCGCCGTGGTGCCTTCGGAATGCACTGTGGTTTCCAGTGACCTACAGATCAAACACAAAAGCGTGGAACGATGATTTGCTAGGCAAAGGTCGCAGAGTGTGCCTACTTCTGGGGGCAATTGTTCATTGAACCGCTGCAGTGCGAGCTTCAGCAACAGTGAGCTGCACTTTTTGTCACTTAACAATACGTCAGTCCTGCAACCCTTAGATCAGGGTTTGCTCACTGAAAGCTGGCTATCGGAAGCGCCTTACTGCTGCAGAACTTTCGTGTCGGCAGGGAGCTCAAGATCGACTTGCTCAGTGCCCTTTCTACGCTGAATGGATCCTGGGCAGAGGTTACAACATAAACCATCCGAAACTGCTTCAGACATGTCGGCTTCCGCGAGCCCGGTGATGACTGAAAATTCTGATGAGTGCAACGAAGCCATCGCCGGTCTTGACGAAGTTTGGAGCGAGCTGTCGGGATTTCCGGAAGCCACTGACGGATCAACGATCGACAAGTTTGTGAGTGCGGATGATGGTGTTGTGACCACTGGAGAGCCTGAAAACGAAGACTACATTGCCAACATCGTACCGAGCACAAGTGTAAGCGGGCACAATGAGGAAAGCAATGACGATCCTTTGCCCACGTCCTCCAGGTGATTGGTGCACTCACACTAGTCCGGCACTTTTGTGTGAGTGTGGAAGGTTGCGGCCTCAACTGCTCCGACTCTTTAGAGAATACGAAGAAGATACAGAAGATACAGAAGAACAGATATAGGACCATTTCATGTGAAACTAAGACAATTTCATCAATACAGTGCTTTTATAAATGGCATGTGCTTTTATGACGACCAATTCTTTAGAAGACTTATATCGAATTATGCCCTATATTGAACTGATAGGCGTTTTTTTGTGAGTTCGATATAACCGGTTTCGACAGAATTGCATTAGGATCAATAGTATTGTGTGCCAAGCAAGCCGTCTTGGCATGGTGCCAGTAACACCGTTGCCTGTAGACACCAATGTGTGCAGTTGCCGATGAATGCGGATGTGACCGAGAAATGTGTCACTCACATAATGTTATTACAAGCTGTTCTAGACTGTCTTGAAAGAAAGCAAGGATGGTAGTATGGCACACATCTTCTAGTGATCTTTCCTAATTACAGAGTGCTTAGATTTCCACTCAGTCAGTAATGTCGCATTTTCTCATAAAAACATTAGAACCAGCGGTTCAGACCCCTTGTATGAGTCAATTATTGGCTGCAGTCATAACGAGGAAGGAAATCCCACAAATATTTCACCACTGCTGATGGAATGCGGCCCGTCGACCGTCCTGTCAGACATGGTAGTACCTTTATTAAACTGGTCATGCGTAGCACTACTGAACTGGAGTAACATTGGGTAAGCAGAAGGATGAATTGACCCGGAGCTCAGTTTCTGTGGCTTGATCCTTGCCACTACTGGACAGGATAAGTAAAAAGTATTCGTGTTCACAAGCGTAAACGCCGTTGCCGAAGTGCGTAGTATGATGCTGCGTGGTTCCCCATTTCTGCTCTCTTTCTCTCACCTTCCCACCACTGTTGGCGAAGGACTGGCCAATGCCAGCAGCAGCTCCGTGCAGATCGGCGCCCTCGAGCACCACAGCCACGGCCCGTCCGCAGCCCCAGTAGCTGGAGAAGGACACCAGGGGCTCGGCCATCAGGCGGCGAAGCTCCCGGCAGCGGCTCTGCGATGCCACCACGTGCACGTGCCCAATACCATCTGTCTCCAGCAACTCCTCGATGCCCTCCGACGGCATGATCAGCACGTTGAGCAGTCCACTGGGCAGCCTGCCACGTTGACAGACACCAGGAGGGAATGGTCAACTTATTCATGAAGTTTCAATGTCCCAAGAGAGCCCTGAGGCTTGATGAGGAACGACGTAGTGGAATAACACTAGTAGGTGAGCAAGTTGGTATACATTGTAGAAGTAAACAGCCCTAAGCATGGGACGAGAACAAAAAAACATAAGGAAGTGTGCTGACCGACTACAAGGCTTTTTACGTGAAGGATGGCTTCTTATAATCCTTAGAAGGGAAAAGAAGCAAGGAAAGAATTCGGGCAGAACCCATCTGACAATGAATGTCTACGATAAGGCGATTGGCGCTGAAGCAATGTAGCGGCACATCATGCCACCGCCAAAACGCATAATGTACGAGGCCTGTGTGCCACCAAACTTCTCTCACACATATTTCTGGACACACTGCGCAATCTAGCGACACTGAATTACACGGTCATCTAGCAGTTCGATAGTATGTTCAACAAGATTGTATGAACATGTATGACGCAGGTTCAATTCCACCCAGCACAGGAGAAATTTAAATGAATTGTTTTTGGTCACTGAAGAGCGGCACACACTCAGTGACCCAAGTTGGTGCCAAAGAGCCTCATTGGTGAGTGTCACATACCCGGCGGCACATACAGTGAAAGCTCGTTAATTCACACCTCATTAATTCGAACTTTCGGGTTAATTCGAACTGATGGTCACGGTCCGGCCACAATATATAGGCGTCTATGGGTTAACCAACTCGTTAGTTCACGCGCGCATCGGCTCCTCTATCGATAATTCGAACTGCGCGCCGCTGCGTGGTGGTATTTTATACTGCCGCCGCAAGCTTTCAAGGCTCAACGATAGATGGCGCGAGCGCAGCGGCATCACTGTCGTCGTTGCGCTCGCTCTTCGCATCGTGTGGTGGTTCGTGCCGGACGTGTCTGCGTAGTCTCCGTGCCCTTTGTGTGCCGCACATTCAGTCGCTAGGCCTCGTGTACGTCAGAGCTACGAAGTCGTTCGGTGCCGTGTCGCTACGATGTGACGCTGCTCACGGCCTTGCATATGTTGGTACGGGCCTGGGATCAGGTCACGGCAACAACTGTTGCCAATTGCTTCCGCCACAGTGGCTTTTGTGTGACCTATGAGGGCACAGCTTGCGAGCCCGACGAGCGCGAGGCCGTGGTCATTCCTGCCGGATTGCGGGATGCGCTGGAGGACGTGACCTTCGACGACTACGTCGATGCAGATCGCTGTGCAGCGGTCTGCGGCACAATCACCGACGATGATATCATCGCACAGGTGACTGGTGGAGAAGCGCCCGTCGTCGATGTAGGTGCGGATGACGAAAAGGATGATGCACCCACGTGGTTCTCAGCTTTGGAACTAATGGAGGCTATGCGTGTCGTGCGTCTGTTCTTCAGCTTCGAGGAAGACGCAGAGGATGCTTTCTGCCACGTTCGCGCGTTGGAAAACAAGGCTATGGCGATCGCATTCAAAGAAGAGAAACAGACAGTGATCACGGATTATTTTCGCAAGTAAATATTTTGAGTGATTTTCCAACAACTCAGGTCTCAATTCCTGCTGTTTTTTCAATGAATTTCGTTAGTTCGAATTTCGGTTTAATTCGAACTCAATGGGCGTCCCCGCGAAATTCGAATTAACGAGCTTTTACTGTACCCAGTGGTTGGTTGGACAGTTGGTTTTGAACCCGATTGCACCAGTACTGCAACCCAATGCTATACCCATTTGACCATCGACTACGAAGTGACCCATGATGGTGGGAAAGAGGTTAAGGGGGGACATGGGTTGTGGAGATTATGTCCTGCATCTTATGGCCAATTCTGATGAAAATAATCAGGCTTGCTTAGTTTTTCGTGCTGATTTCAAATATGCAATAATTTTTCTTGTAAGTCTATTGGTTCAGAAGATACACAAATCTGTCACTCTATTGTTTCAGGAGACAATGGAAAAAAAACTGCTCAGTAGAAAGTGAATATTATTTCATAGCTAGATACTATAATATGCAATAAATGCAATGCTGCAAAAAAGTTTTCAAATTAAATAATAATTAGCCATTTTGCAGGTGATCAAATTTATTTCCTTGTCCTATGGCTACCACAACAAAAGAAAATTAATAAAATAAAAATATACATGTGCAGAAATTTGAAATTCTGCTCTCAGCACTTTGTAATATACATATTAGGCTTTCTGCTAAGGGAAGAATTATTGCTCTAGCTGTTCTAGATCATATCACTCCGACAATCTGGTGAAGTCACCCAAAAACAAGTTTTGAGAAAAGTGAGAAAACATGCAAAACCTTTTTATTTGCAAATTTACAGCTGGAACAGCTCAGTAGGCACCAGACATGTAGTCCTGCTGACTTCCAGCCCCTGTGTGCCGCTTTTTCGGGGACTGGCGCAAGTTTTCTGTTGCTTTGCCCACGTTCAGTTCGGCGTAAAGTTCGCGAATCGACCGCGCGCAGTCGCTCGTCAGATTACGCGCCGCGCGATCGGTCGCGGGCGTCAGCTTCGCCTTCACGTAGCTCTTCCACGTTTTCGTGTGAAGAGGCCGACGGCTGATGTCCATCAACGAGAAAATGTCATTGAACGCGGTCTGTCGGTTGCCCGCATGGCACGCGTAGCCAAAACGTTCACAGCAAAGGAGTTCATTCGCTCGGCACTATCAACGCGCGGCGAGCTCCACACCGACGTAGTCTCTCCACAGTTTGCGCACATAAAACGCAGCTTCACAGCGAGTCCGTATTCCCGCTCGTCTCGGACGATTTCGAAAGCACCACTGCAGTTTTTGCACGTCGCAAACGTTAATAAAGTGTTCACTGCACTCAAATCCACAATCGTAAACGTAATCCCATCAGCCGGGCGAAGTGCATCGTCGGTACTGTCACCCACGAACTCGCGTTTCCTCTCCGTCGCTGGAGCGGAAGATAACGCCGATAGATTCGCTTTGGCTTTCGCCGCTTCCTCCTTCAGCTCGGAGGGTTGCCGGTAGATCGTATCTTGCCGCGAGTGAAGGTCGAAGGCTTGGCGGCAGACGGACTTTGAATCGCAGCAGCCGCTGCGGTCGTTAGGCCTACCGTTGCTGCATCGACGATTTGGGCATCAAACGCTGAGGTTGTGGCGTCCTGGTCGTTTTGCGGCGTCGAGCAGCGCACTTCGCAGTTTTCGATGAGCGTCCGTCGCACTTTTTTAGCACCAAACTTGTGCCGGGTGCGAAATTTGCGCACCGTTTTCGACAACGCGGCACGCTTTCTCGCTGACACTGGGGCAAGATGGCGCGTCTCAATGCGCGTCTCCAAGCGCGCAGCAGACGATGGCCATGCCGTTCCGCCAATTGGGAGGCAAGCTCAAGTCACGTGCGCCAAGTGCCGAATAGGAGAGCGCTTTAGTACCTTTTTTTGGCGCGCAGTTTTTAAGTGGCCAATAGCTGAATGGGGCCCGTTCTGGCGGGAATTTGAAGGCAAAAAGCGGCTCTTTCAAATGAGACCAAGATGTCCGCGCTAGCACACGTGGAAGAGCAGGCGCGCGTTTCGGAAAATGTGCCGTTTCAGCGTCAGTTTAGCCTGAAATTCAGCTAGTACATGTCGTATAAGACATCATTGCGGCTAAAATATTGACATTATCGGTATGAAATTAACAATATAGGTGCAATAATAGCTGTACATTCCAACAATGCAATTTAAAAAAATCGAGTTTTTTCGCGATTTTTGGTCGCCACAACCCGTGTCCCCCCTTAAGTGCAGACGTAGATACATAGACACAGTAGAACCTTGGTGACACGATCGCGGGGCCGCGTGAATTATTCGTATCGCCAAAAATTCGTATCATGAAAACACACACAAAATCAAGAAAGAAATTTATTTATTTTTAGGAGAAAGAATTCCTAATAGTGGAACCCCATTAATACGTTCGTTGCAGCTACGTTTTCCTGGCTGCTACATCGCATTTTCGCAGTTGCGAACTAAATCCTACGTTTACTTCCATGTATTAGTTCCCCTTGATAAGTCACCAATCTGTAATTTTCCTGCACCTTACGTTGCGTTTGAATGTGGCAGTCACATAAATTTAGCGGTGCAGCCAGCTTGTACATTGCAACAAGTGACCGGTGCGTTGCAACATGTGACTGCCACATTGCCAATATGGCACAGCTGCACCGGCGCCGTATCACAAGGCCGTATCTTGAAAGCAATCTGCGACGTACGCAAAGTGCGCGCCCGCACGGGCCTCATCTTCAAAACGATCTACGATGCTGACAAAGAGTGCCTAGTGCCGGACACCTTAGCACAGTATAGACCACTTATAACGTAACCGCTTATAGTGCAGGACCGGATATAGTGCGGTCTTTACAGACTCCCGTTAATTTTCCCATAGCACTCCATGTATACACGTATCGCTTATAGTGCAGTTGCGGGAAACGAAATACCGGTTACAGTGCGGCTCCCTGGGAGTACGGAAGTCAGCGGAGACGGCGAACGCTCCCATCAAACGGGTGCCCCAAGGAGGGCTCGAGGAAGAGACGAAGTGGAGGAGAAGGGCACGTGGTGCGAACGAACAGCCAGTGAGGCTGAAACCAGAACCTTCAGTGCGAGAAAATATTACGGCGCGCATAGCGAGTGAGGGCCACGAAACTGCCAACGATGATTACGGCAGTAAACGAAACTTCCGAGGAGGGAACGGGCGGCGCCGGCACGGCACGGCGAAGGGCGCACGCGAAGACCACGGAATGTGAGGGAGGAGGGCGGAAGGGAAGCGGGTTTCGCCTCGTCAACTCTGCCGCTTCGGTGGCTCCCTTCGCCCTCCCTCATAGCTCCCTCACTTTCGACTGTCACCGCGCGCGCCCGCCGCCATGCAGGCGCTGCCGCTCCAGCCGGCCCGGCGCCAGCTCCCCGAAGTTTCGTTTTTGGCCGTTATCGGGAAGCGGGCGTTTGCCGGCGTGGGCAGTTTCGTTGGCCGGCCTGGGACAGCGCCGCTGCTTCCCTCTGCACCCTAGCCGCAGCGTGCAAGGTCAACACGTAACTAAAAAGTAGAGGAAGCATAAAAGAGAATGAAGGGTTCACCGCCATTTTCTACGCGTGGCTGAGACGTTGGCACGTACATGCATGTTCCGGCGCAACGCAGAATCGGCGACCTTGCCATTTGAGAGAGGGTGAAATTTCCGCCTGCGTTTTCATTTCTTTCTTTTTTTTGTTTTGTTCGCGCGCGACATTGAGGGGTCTCTCCTAAGTTTTTACTCTATGGCGGTGCCGGAGCAATGCCGGTCGGAGGCACTGCCGCGTGATTTGGTTCGAATTAACGAGATTCGACTGTAAATTGAATGCAAACGTTCTAGCCGCATTCCTCGACTGTCGCATACGCGTGGCGGCTCGGTGCACATGTTTTGCATGTGTGAGGGCCTTGAAAATTGTTGCTTTGGTTATAGTGTGGTACCGCTTATAGTGCGGATATTCGCGACTCCGGCGACTTACGTTATAAGCGGTCAACACTGTATGCGCCGTGCTTTCGACGTTTAGTTCGCGTTGAATCGAGAGAGAGAAGCTGCTGCCACGCTTCCTTACTCCAGCGTTTTGACAGCGAACTCCCACGGTCACCGAGAAAGAATGTTTATCTGTGCGTGCGTGACACCGCGCTTGTTGATTTAGTTATTCAGTGAATGTTTACAAGTTTATACGGCCGATAAAACTGCTATCCTTACTTCGCACATATGTCTACTAATTTGTTATCACAATCGATGTCTCGCCTTTTGAGCAAAACTGCGGCTTTTCTTTTTTTCTTTCGTGGTCCCTTGAACGTATCAACGGGGTTCTACTATCCGCATGCGTTTTCTTCTTGCTGAAATCATCAACGATCGCCTTCTAGAAGGCGTAAAAGAGCACGTACGTGCTCTCACGAATGTTTTCGCACGCCACTGAACGCTTCAGCACGTCGAGTGCAGGGAGTGGTCCGGTCCGCTTGACGTGGGGACCAATGAGAGATTAAGAAGCCGCATGACGTAGCCAGTTGCTTGGCGACTATGGGTTCTGCCCAGATCCCGCTGTGCCGGCTTGTCTGTGCCGGTCGCTCCGCTGGCTCAGCCGCGCCGCTGTTGCTTATGCATTCGTATGATCCGCAGCTGCGCAGCAACGCGTTCATAATAGCCAATGGTTTTTGTATTAAGAGCAATGTATTTTGGCCGGGGAATGTTACGAATTCATATCACACCGAAATTCGTACCAGCCATGATCGTATCAGCGGGGTTTTACTGTACATACCGCAAACTGGGTGAGGTTCCAAACAATGCTAATGCATTGATAAAAAGTTATTGGGTAGGTTGTATTACGGACGAATCCATAGTGGGGCACGTGAAATGTCTTGCGCATGCTGATGAGGGTGTATGGGCACTAGGGTACAGAAATGATATATCCAAATACAAAACTCGCCTTTATTCACAGGTTACAAAGCTTACTTGAAACTACAACACAAATTACGCCTGTCCTGTCTTTCTTTTCGCATTGAGTAATATTGCAACGTAGTTTCAAGTATGAATTACCAACATGCCCAGCACAGTTCTTGTAATGTTTGCATGTTAAAATTGTGACACAGCTAGTGGGGGTCCGACAATTTAATCTTGCAATCGTGCTAGCTCCTTATTTGCAGTGGGCGTGGTCACCGTGGTCAAAAGCGAGAAGTGAAATGGCCAAGTCCCTTCATGCCATTACTGCACCCACCGTGTTGAATGCACTACAGCCAAGAAACTATCAAATCTCGGCAACAAATTGCACACTTGTAAGACTTATTACTCCTGATGAGCACAGGTTTGAGTTTATGGATTATACCAACAATGGCGGAGTGAGCTCTCTCAAATGCAACCACTCCTGTTCGGATAACCGAACGTACTGCCGAGCTGTGCCTCCGAACATCGAGCAAGAGATTAAATTTAGCTCAGACTACGTCGTGCATGACGCTACAACTACACCATCAGTGGACATGATACTTGTGTGATTGGGTAATGGCTTCTCTCCTCTACACAACAATATCAAAGTAAGGCGTGAGGGTAATCAGGTTGAAAAGATAAGCTATTACATGTTCTACTTTAGCAAGCAACACTTGATATTGACCGACATGAATGACATTTTAGAAACGAAAAACAGACACCTAGCAGTAAAGCCTTCCAAAGCTCGAAGCACGACTCCATTACCCAATAAAATTAAGTTATTTCTCCATTGCCGAGCACAACAAGCTGAACGCTGACACACGACGGCTGTCTGCGATGAATGGCGAAAGCCTAAAAAAATTTTACGTGCATGAGTGCTCACGATAAGTCCTCACAGCGTATGTTCTCAGAAACTTTGGCTCACGCCTGCATTTGGCACAGTGGATAGCCATACTGCTGCCAGTTCTTGCTCACAGCACGTTTGGATGCTCTCGAAGTTTGGTTGTCAACCTGACACCCTGTTTTCTTGATGTAAGAACGACCGCACGAAAACAGAACTTCATACAACACCCCCGTTCTTGGACGGAATGAATCACCGTGACTGGCTTTTGTGACAGGTTTGAAGGGGTGAGAACTGGCATTGTTAGTAATCTGGCAGAGTGAACCAAGTATGTTCTTAGTGGCAAAAACTACCGTAACTCTGCTGCGTTCTAAAGGTTCTTTCAGTTTGTGGGAATGCATCAACATACGAGATTACAGCACAAGCTTGGACACTGTGGCATTCCAAGCTTGTGAAACATACAATCACGCGTGATGCTTTTTTTTAATGATGCTGGTGCTCAGCTGCAGGTCACCATAGCTGCTGAGACACCATGGTGGAAAAGAAACAAGGAAACATGGTGACTCTCATATTGCATAGCCCTTTCAAAAGCAACAGATGCTGTTCAAAAGATGCATGACATATTGCGTCCAATTGCTTTCAGTGGTCATTGTTTATTCTAATATACTCAAACCTCATTACGATAAAATGAGATAGAACAACATAATGATTTTAACGAAGTAAATTAAGTTCTCCTTGAAATCTCCATAGAGATATATGCATTTAAAGCCTCGTATAAATGAAATAAGATCGTCTTGTCAACGAATATAATAAAGATTCATGTCTGAAGCCAAAATGTACTTCACCGTCGCGCGCTAGATGTATCACTTTTCGCGGGGGTTCAGCAGTCGTTCAGAGTAGCAGTTCAAAGCTACCACATCCCTGCGTCACATGCACAGTTGAGTCAAGAGCCAGCAGCGGCTTACTGTCATCACACATTTCTCTCTCACTGCGGTATCATCCCCGTTGGCAGAGCATAGTATATATAGGCCTAAAACATGAGAACTTGCAAAGTCTGGCTACGCCACGCACGGAGCCAGACTTTAAATGCTATACAGTAGTGTTGTGCGAACATTCAAACTATCGAATATGACGCTATTTGATATTCACTTTGAGAGCAGTTGTAATACTCGTGCTTTTCGAAGTGCTGGCAAAAGTTCCCGAAAGTCAGCTTCGCCTCAATGCAGCAGTGTTACGCGGTGAAGCATATCAAGAGTGGGAAAAGGCAATTGTTACAGGACACGGTATGCATTGCTTAATTATACACGCATGCACCTGCCGTCTCCAAACCACAGTACAAGCACCAATACGCCTAAGAAGTGTACTGGCAGGCCTTCAGAGCTATTTCGGACCTGCCAGTAGTGCACCCAGGATCTCTGCAAAGGGGGGGGGGGGGGTGAATTTTTGTGGTGGTAGGGGGGGCGGGGGGCAAGTACTTTGCATATTGTCCAATTTCGATCCTTGCGGGGGGTTCAGCAGTCGTTCAGAGTAGCAGTTCAAAGCTACCACATCCCTGCGTCACATACACAGTTGAGTCAAGAGCCAGCAGCGGCTTACTGTCATCACACATTTCTCTCTCACTTGAAACTACAACACAAATTACGCCTGTCCTGTCTTTCTTTTCGCATTGAGTAATATTGCAATGTAGTTTCAAGTATGAATTACCAACATGCCCAGCACAGTTCTTGTAATGTTTGCATGTTAAAATTGTGACACAGCTAGTGGGGGTCCGACAGTTTAATCTTGCATCGTGCTAGCTCCTTATTTGCAGTGGGCGTGGTCACCCTGTCAAAAGCACGGTGACCACGGTGACCGGATATAGTGCGGTCTTTTCAGACTCCCGTTAATTTTCCTGATGTGATTACAATTTGCGGACCACATCCGCAAATTGTAATGACACTGAACAGAGCCCTGAAGGTACAAGTTGGACTAGTGGGGCTGGACGTGTGTGCGGGGGGTTAACTTGGCCTCAGGGGGGATTACAACACCCGAAACGCCCCCCCCCCCCATCGGTGCGTCCCTGGACTGTGGCAATTTGAGCCTTTGGGAGGCAAGCATTCATGTTTTCGGACTGCCCGACTTTTCGGACGTTTTCGTGGCTCCTAGAGTTTCCGAATAATTGGACGTTGACTGCATTTAAATTGTAGTCATTTCATCAACTTTGTTTAACAACAGGCCAAAGAAACTGAGCAACAAGCTCCAGATATGCCGGCGTCATCGTTGCCAATCTTGGCACCCTGGTTGCCAGCACTCGTTTCTCACCAGCGCCGCGTCCTGACACTAAGTTAGAAAAGCCAGTTTCGAACCTTTAAGAATTTCTCAACCTTCATAATAGCTCAGAAACCTTTACTTGCAAGGAACCTCATCAACACCGTTTCAAAACATTTAAACTAATATTCTGAAAGAAAGCAATAAGCTGAGTAAATGACAGCACTGTCAAATGTATTCCAATAAATAGGTCATACATGAATTAATTGTGTTCTAATTCTCAGAAATTAATCCACTTAATCATTGCACGTATCCAATAACTATCTTGCATGCCACTTTGCGGACAAGGTTTTTGAACGGCAAATATTCGATATTTGATTCGAAAATATTCGGCCAAAATCACTATTCGCTTCGAACTCAAAATCCACTATTCGCACAACCTTACTATACAGCGATCATTCGCGCTCTTCTCTGACGAGTTCTGTGCATGCGAACAAGCTGCTTATGTGTTCCTATTGCTACGTTTATGCTATGTAACACTGACAACTCTTCACGATATCCAATGTCATGTCAGAAACTTGCTAGGGTTACGAATACCGTATATTCTTGTGTAAGGACAACACCCCGAACTTCGCAGCCCAAAATTTGGAAAACAAATTTCCAACAGAGAAGCAATTGCATTTGGTGCGCGCCACGTACTTTCACGCGCCACTACTAGATGGCGAGAGCTGCATGCTGACCTGTGATGCATTAGTACATCCAGAAGATCCGGGCTGTGCACAAGTCGCCGGCTGTGCCGGCACCATTTTGACCAACTGGTTGGGTGCCTTATAAGGGCCACACCTCGTCAAAATCGTGACGAAAAAAAAAGTGCAGCCATTACACGAGTCTATGTGGTACTAGGATGTGAGCGTCGTTTTATGCTAACTGTGGCGACGGCTCTTCATTATTCGAGCACTGTTCAAAAAAGTACTGGATATTTGATTCGCTTCTGGCATGATTCAATTCGGTTTCAAAACTTTGTATTGCCACGCCCCTAGAGAGGCGAACAATAACAGGCTACGGCTCACCCCCCAGAGACAGCGATTTCAGCAAAGTGCATGGGCGCCAGACAGAAGTCGGACTTGACGACGATGAGCAGCGAGTTGCCAGCCGCCAAGACCTCGCCAACCCGCCATGCAGACACGGGGCAGGTTGCCCTGGCGTCCTCCACCAACACCAAGACGACACCTGGGTCACAAGCAACAACCAGCAAAGCACTCGAGAAGCCGACCAAACAGACTTTGAAGCAAAGCCAATGCAGACAAATGTGTCGTCACATGTCTGAAATCGGAGACAAAAAATAAGAATCCCAAGAACAGCGCAAAATTGAGAGAAAGTAGACGAATTAACAATAGTCTTCATTTTGTCCCTGCGAGGTTACTTGCGCTTCAGTACCTACCAACCAGCCCAAATAGGCACTTTGAAACAAATTAACAATCTTTTAAAAAGAAAAAAGGATAAAGTTTCAGAGTAGTAAGGAAGAAAGGCTGAAAGTCTTCTTTAAAAATTCATTTGTAGAATTCAACACCCCGAAACTACACTGGGTTATGAGGAGAGCACTGTAGCGGAGAGCTCTGAAATGACTGCTGACCACCTGAGGTTCTTAATTACGAACCTAAATCTACGTAGAGGAGCATTTTCACATTTCACCCCTATCTAAATGCAGCTTCCATGGCCGGGAGTCAGACCTGCGATCTTGCACTTGGAAGAACGGTGCCAAGCCATCGGGCCACCGTGCCGGGTGCTCAAAACATTAAATGAAATAAATTCTGGAGTTTAACGTGCCAAAACCATGATCCGATTATGAGGCCCACCACAGAGGCGGACTCTGGATTAATTTAGACTACCTGGAGTTCTTTAATGTGCACCTAAATATAAGTATATGCACATTTTTACATTCTGCCCACACCAAAATGCGGTCAGGATTGAACTTGCAACCCCAAGCTCAGCAGCGTAATGGGCTACTGCAGTGGCTTTGCCAAAAACAAAACATTGAATGGATCCTTGCCTAAGACAATCAGGCATAATATAAAGAATTAGACGAAGCGAATGGACATGCCTGAGGAACGACTCCTACAAATCGTTTTACGACAGTACATAAATACTTTAAACCAACACAGGTGGCGCTCACAAAGAAAAGGTACCACGTGCATGCCATCTCATTCAAGTAAAAGTAATTCTTTTTGAGACTTGGATATTGTTAATGTGCACACACTAACCAGTGTTGATATTGCAGCTGCTTCTGTAGCCGGCTGTTCTCGTATGATCATATTTGCGTTCAGACACGACAAAGGCATGGCCACTTTGCCCGATATGAAGGTCTTTTCAACAAAGGAGGAAGTTTACCGACAGGGGCTCGCATTCATACATTGTACAATTCGAAGCCAGGACCAACCTCAACCCCTTCAGGTGCCTATAAATTCTGCCCCTTGAAAATTTTGTCTCATCACATTTCTTGAACCTTCAGAATCATGAAAACCGTGTAGCTGCAGAACAAGTTAGAAGTTTTCAAATCTTCAGTGAGTTTTCTCATGTTTACAGAATCTGGAATCCATGCAAGAACTCCCAGCAGGAACATTAGATATGAGAACAACTTGTTTCTAGGGGTGTGCGAATATTCGAAAAGTTTGAATATAATATTCGTATTCGATTCAAAAAATAGATATTCAAAAATGTTCAAATATTCGGTTGGGTCCGAATATTCGAATCAAATCGAATATATTGCTGACTGTGCGGGAGCAAACATGGTTCTTAGCACTTGTTCACTTGTTTCTATCTAATATAATAATAGTGGGGCGATATTGTGCTGAATATTGTGATTCGTGCTGCTGGGACCTGTAAAGCACGCTTAGCCACTAAACGTCTCAACATTGCAGGAAAGCCAGCCTCTCAGTGGCAAGGGTTTGCGGACAGCGAGGGTGCACTTTTAAAGCGAAGCTGTATATGTCCGGGCGAAACTGCATATGGCTAGGCGAAATCACCTGTGTACAGAAAACTATCATCATCAGCATTGGCTCAAGTGTCGTCTTCTTCTGCAGCTGGCAAATCCTTAACGACCCTCGGGTTGCGCTCATGCTCGGCATAGGCCTCATTCACACAGCCGTCAAACGCTCCGTCACGTCACCGTCACTGGCATCTGTTTTCGTCAGGGGAGAGGGTTTCCGTGTCGTTTTCCCCTCAAAAACGGCTCGCCGGCGACGCAGAGCGGTGCTATACGTTTCCGTCGCCAGCAGAGTGACGGAAACCCTCTCCCCTGACGAAAACGGATGCCGTGACGGTGACGTGACGGAGCGTTTGACGGCTGTGTGAATGAGGCCATACGCTTGTGCGATTGCTCCCGCGTTCGTCATTGTCGTCTTCTTCCACAGCTGGCTCTGTTGCAGCCCAACATTCCCCAGCGCAGAAATCACTTCTTTTCTGTCGTAATGGGGAAGCCACGTTTACGGGGGTAATTAGCCCTTCATTGTCTTATATAACAGACAGATTCGATTTTGAAGCAATTTCGAAGAATCGCTAGCAGCAATGTCAGGCGAATGCTTCTAACCACGCCGCCGAGCAAACTCGAGACATCGAACGCAAACGACAATGGCGGACTACAGGCATACCGTCAGTGACGTCGTTCTCTCCGTCACAGCCGAACATGTGTGTAACCTCATAATTGAGAAATACTTTAATGAACCCTTGGGATTAACCCAGTGATAAACACCAGGGCCGCACGTTTCAGCTTCGCTGGTTAACCATCTTCATGGAATGGAAGGGCCGCCGAATTTTTTCTTTCTTTTCCAGTGCCACCCCCAATTCTGAGCTTATTGCTTGACGGCAAGTGCGTTGAATGCCTCCGAGTTTGCTGGCATTTGATGCAGTATAATAAGGCACAGACTGGCAAGGTCTGTTAATGGGAATTACTAAATTTTCCATATTAACTTGAACCAAATACACAATGTTTTAGTATAAACATCTCACTAGTCTAGTTTTTTAACATTGACAATGTAATTGCAATGTTCCAACATAACAAATTAATCCAACTTGCGAATAAAAGCATCTGCATATCATTATTCAATATTTGATTCGATATTCGAAGCTAAGTATTCGTATTCGATTCGTAATTGAAAACTGATATTCGCACACCCCGACTTGTTTCATGTTTAGTGTACTAGGAAAGCACCTATTAAGGCACTTGAAGAAAGTGAACCCGCTACATGAAGAGAAATAGACGTTGCAAGGGCAAACATCCAACCATCTAACTTCCAACTCAATTTATGAAAACACCTTAAGTTTATTATTCAAAAGTGCAACACAAGTGCAATCAAAAGTGCTCCAAGATGTCTGACACGTATTTTAAATACAGTAGACTTCTGTTAATTCAGTTCCAGTTAATTCGATCTCGACATACATTCCTAGGGGACCAGACTTCTGTTATTTGGATCTTAAAATTAGTATTCCCCGGATTTCAAACAAAAACAGTAGCTCTGTCATGAGTAAGACGCCGGCGGCGCCATAAAAGAAGACAAGGACGATGTGATCGGAGCGTTCCGAACGGCGCGAGCGCGCGAGGCGCGTGATCCGAGCTGTCATCGGGGGAGAAGCAAGGCTGAGCGGGCATTATCGACGTGGCTCCGGGCCAGGAAGGTCGCATCGCCAGCTCCGCTCTGGTGACGGGAGACTTGGGGGTCTGGCCGAGTCCGTGACGTTGGCCGTCCAAGGTGTGGCCGTCGACCTCGGCAAGTTCGAGTGAGGCTCCTGGACCGGCTGCAGCCTCTCACGGCAGGACCGGGCACCCCAGAAAGGACCCCTCTTCCACGGCAGACCGGCACGTTCGATGATCCCCGGAACGCCACGTCGGCACTCGGGAAAGGACCGAGACGGAAGCGGCGGCCGAGCACGTCGCTAGGCCTAAGCTGTCGCACTTCCCTGCCACGTCAGCAGCGACCGGGTTATCCAGCTCCCGAGAAGAGCGAGTTGAAGGACCGACCGCAAGGCAGCAACGACTATGCGACGGTCGACGGAGGCAACGACATTAAGAAAGGTCCAACGAGATCCCCGCCGGGAGAAGACGAGCAACGAGGCCGAACTCTGTAAGAACGACTTTCTTGCATCGCCACAACAGTAGGCCAGTGATGCCAGACTTTGGTGTAGGAAACGCCCAGGACTAGCGTAGGCAAAGTTAAGGGCATGAACGTGGATAAATTTATTAGGTTGTATATTTTTGTTAACATTTATTTATGCATTGTGTTCTAGTTCAGGGTGTGTTTGAGTTTTTAGTTTGAGGTTTTTGGCTTTCGTGTGAGATTAAAATCTGCTTGCTGTGTTGCCATGCGTCTTCCCTCTCCATCTCTCATAACACCCGCACGCCCCCGAGATCAGTGACACAAAAAAAAAAAAACACCGCATATCCACAGGGTGAATGATGATGAGTGGGAGAAGCTCCGGAGGGAATCATCGGTAAACCGTGAATCTTCCGTGTAATTCGCCCAGTCTCGCCGCACTAAATCGAACGATTGACTTCCACCAATGACACGCGCCATATGTGACGTCATTCCTAATTTATACAGCACCCTTCATTATAATTGCACTATCTCCCGCTTAAGGGGACGCTAGCACAAACGCGTTAGAAACGTGCAGTACTCTCTAGTAAGGGGGAGAGGCCACAGCGCCTTACACAGCCGTTTACACATGCCGGAACGTGCACCGCGTTTGCCGACGCCATCACATGACTGCTGAGAGAGTATAACCACCATATTCATAAACGCTCCTCGACTTGAACTTGACTTGCCACCGCCTTCAACGTGTTTCGAACGTGCTGCCCAAGGCGGTGGCAAGTCAAGTTCAAGTCGAGGAGCGTTTATGAATACGGGGGTAAGGCGGAGAGGCCAGAGCGTCTTACACCAGCTTCTTACACGGGCCGTAACGCGCTAGCACAAACGCGTTAGAAACGCGCAGTCTTTCGTTAATGTTGGGTATTTGTTGTCATCGTGGTGCTTTCCACGTGCGCTTCGTGGCGTAGTGGTTAGCGCCGCGCGTTCGGAAGCGAGGGGTCCCTGGTTCGATTCAGCGCTACGGATACGACTTTCGGAATTTTTTTTCCTCATAAAAGTAAACGTGGCTACCTACTACGACGACGACTACTACTACTACTACTACTACTACTACTACAGAGGAGGGACAGACCCACACCCTAAGGAGCTTCGCCCCTAAAACATCACAAGCTCACAATGAATTAGTAGTACAGTATTTACCCTATGTTAAGGTGCGTTTCTTTCCCAAAGAAAATTCAGCCATAAATTGCTTGGGTGGTGCAATCCTGATGCCTCACTGCTGTGTTCGCAACAGCCTATCGCGCAAGCCTAGCCAACATTGTCACCACATTACAAGATGGTGACCATGAATGATAGCATCATTGATAGGGGGGCCAGAAAGAGTAGGTGTAGCCAGGAACATGCGTTGAATATAGCACAGAATATAAGAGCACTAGGCTCGGATACAGTGTGGCATTTGAAAAGACGAGGTATAGCAGATTAGTGGCCAAACTAGTGAAGCGCTTGCAAAGCTGAAGTAGATTTAGAGCAGTGCCAAAACAGACCAGTAGGACTTGCACAGGATGTGAAAACTCCCTAATACAGCTTCGCTGTACAAGTTGCTCGGACTGGCATACATCCGCAAAGCTTTCTTTAACACTGTCACCTTGGTTCCAAATTTCACTGCTAGACCCTAGCTCCTGCGGAGTATGCTTTCTTGCTCCACAGCAAAAAAACAATCTCGCTGGTAAATCCACAGTGGTTTGTGGCTTCCTGTGGTTATTGCAGAAATGCCAATTTCTTGCATCACTTGCCCCTCTAAGTACCATATTTACTCACATAATGAACCCGCTTTTAACAGCGAAGCTGTTCTAGCTAACTGTAAAAAGTGGCGCCTGCTGTTGCAAAACCTCGTCGAGCTATGACGTCACTGCGTTGCCTAGCAACCACCTGACAAAACGGCGTGTGCCTCGCCTCCTCTCGAGGCCGTGCACATGTTGCCTTGACAGGGGATGTTAAGGAGAGGGAGGGAGAGCATGCATGCGGCGCGTGCAATGCTCGGGAGAGGGAAAGAGAAAATGAAAGCGAGATAGAGAAACAAATTGTAGCAGCACAAACGAGGCAACGCGCAGAACTGCTGCCGACGCCGCCCACGTTGCCTAGCCGCGCATGCGCCGAAGCAGTAGCGATGATGTCACCTCGTGTTGCCTAGTAACCGCCCGCGCAGGTGCGCGCTCGCTTCGCTCGACAGACACGGCTCCTGCCTGCCTGCGTTTGTGGCATGCCAGAAACGCTGTCGCTCGCAGGCGCCGACCCATCCAGCGTTAGTCACGCGAAATATCGCGAAAGGGAAGGTACCTCCGAAAATTATCGCTCGAGAATACCTTCCCTACATGCGTAGTTAAGTTAAACCAAGTTAAGACCTAGCAGTAGCAGCCCGTAAGACTTGAAGATCGACAGTTTCGCTGTGCCTAAGCTTTGCACCACCGAGTGTAAACTTGCCAGCTTTTTTGTTACAGAAATGTTGACGTCAATTTGGGGGAGAGTTCAATATGGGGGAAAAGAAGTGGACACTTTTTGTAAGAATCGAAATTTCATATCAATCTCATATCAGTCTGCAGACAACAAAAAACCGCGCTCACCTTACTTTGTTAGAAAAAAAACATACGCAATGTGAATCAAAATTTTATTTCTAATCCCAAAATATTGTTCGCCACTTGTTCTCACTTGTGTGGGTTGCCGGCAGCCCACAGCATATTGTCTGTAGTGCCGTCCAGGCAGTTTAAGAGGCTTGCTTTTTAAAAACTTTTCTAATGCTTGCCTTGCTTCAGTCTCCGAGATATGCAACGATTCTTCTTCGTAGCTTTGAGCCCATCCTCTTGCTTGCTACAGTAGCACACACGTGCAGTGTCGATGCTGAAATGCAGTCCAGCAGCATGGATGCCATGCTCTACAACGCTAAGGCATGCTTATGACCTTCAGTTTGAAGCTTCCCACGTTTAACTAGCCTAATGGCCACATTGCATGATGCACAGCAGATGTGCAGCAAACCAGAAATGTGGAACAATTTGCGGCACAGCATTTCATCAACAATGAACAGCGAACAGTGGGCCAAGTGCGTCGTTTTTTCTTGTTCTGCTGCCACCACAATTGCATGGTGCTATAAGTGAGGTCATTTGCGATGATAAAGCAGCAATCATTATCGTCAGCGAAAGCATGTGGTTGAGAAGGTGCATCCCTAGGCACACCTCATGTCACCTGCATTCGTGTCGCCAGTGTTCGGCGTCAGTCGCTTCAAAAGGTGTATGCTGTTTCGCAGGGAAATCCAACAATTTTGTGACATTTGACAGGGCCGGCCAATCGTGTCAAGCGAACATGCTGAATACCGGTCCTGAAGGATTGGTGTGCATTCTTTACGTAAAGCAAAAAATAAAAAAATCCTCAAGGACAAAAGTGGGGGGTGGGTTCATTTGCAAGTGTGTTCATCACATGAGTTACTATGGCAATTTTGTCGGGGCAATGCAGGTACTGCATGGATAAGCAACTTGCTCAGCGGCAGGTCAGTCTTTCCTGCTCTGCACGCTGCAGCACAAATTCAAAGGGATGTAATTGAGCATTGCATTGCGTCTTCCTAGCTGCAATACGAACGAAAACACTGCTAGTTGATAAATATATGACCAGTGTACCAAGAAACAAACACAGAAGCAGACGCAAAAGACAGTGGCACATTCGAAACTAAAAGGTTCACTACAGTCGCCGACTGATTTTCAAGACCTAACGGGGACCGAAAGATAGTCTAAAAAACTTGTTTACCCAAGAAAGAATAAAATTTATTAGGCTTAGAGTGGCATAAAAAAATAAAAATGCACTGCCTCATACTACGCTTTGAGGCTATCAGACTTGCTTGGATTTGCGCAAGACTGACGTCTCCGTATACAGTCGACAAGAGCGTGACCGCGTTGACGATCTCCGTTGGCAGAGATCACCAAGGAAATCGAAGAAATTAGCTCTTTTACTTCGCACCATTTGGCTCTCGCGAAGGTACAGCAGGTGTCGGCTATCACAGAAATGCGAAGCTGCACAAACACACACAAACATGCAACAATGTAACCGATACACACCTGCTCTATGAACGCACCATGTGCAAAATAAAATAGCAACCGAAACTTAAAAACAAAAGACAAAAAATACTGATCCCACATTAAGTGATTATGGTGATAGTGCTGATCGAAAATAGAAAGAAGGAAAAGTGCAGTCCCCAGGAGCGTTTTGTCAGCTAAGGAAGAGCGCTCTCTATTGATAGCGGGCGTCTCCCAATCTTTGAGGTCATATAGCGGGCCACTAGAAGCCAAGCCTGGCCAAGCCAGCAGAAAATCCAACAAGGTGGCCTCTAAGATCGGGTAGTGTAGCTCGTAACAAGCGATTTAGTCCAGAAAATCAAACTTTGGGGCTAAATTGCCCAAAAAAATCAATCGCGAGAATGCATTAGCTCAATGGGAACCCTGAGGGTGCACTTATGATGTCCGGAATATCCAACAAGTCCGAATTTTTGGAGTCCAAAAACCGTTTAATTCAGATTTCATGAAACCAACAAAACTGTCTGAACTAACCAAATGTAATTTTCGAACGGAGCAAGAAAACAATAAACAATTGCTTTTATTAAACAGTATCCCTTTATTTACTAAAAGAAGATGTGCCGCCTTCACTTCTATTTTGCTCTAAATGAGCGCAAAAGTTGCAACTTTCGTCATGTCACTGATAAGAACTCGCAACGGCGAGGGCTTTGCAACATCCTTCACAGAGCGGCAATGGTGCAAGAAGCGCATATTCATCTAAGTAGACTTGCTTTTCTCTACCGTGTGCACATCAAGATTATTTTTTTCACCAACGAGCTCACTGCTAACTAATCGTGCATAGCAATGTACACGTAGCTTGTAAATTTGATGCAAGCATGCAGGCCACAGTAAAATCTCCTTTCATCTTTAACGGCGATGTTGAGGGAATAGCATATCTCATTTGTAGGTGCGAATAAGCACATTGCACCAACAAATGATACATGCTGTTCCCTCAACATTGACAAGTCAGGACGACTTTTGTTCAATGTGCAACATCTGCGCTACATTAGGGTTCAAATCTTATGTGTCGTCGGTGTTGGAGCACTACAAGCTTATATCGAGTAAGATTTTACCTCGCAAAGATGTGCCGAGTTTCATGACGTGCTCCCCGTGTATGGAACTGTCGAAAAGAAATAGCGTGCCTTGAATTTTGCAACGCAATACAAGGACTGCACCACACACGTACCTCCGCTGAATGTTACGTTCGCATAACACATGAATTAACATTTGCGCAAACACGAAAGAAAGCTTCGCTTAACACCGATTCCCACAGAAGCGCCGGATCCACGAATTGAAACAAACTTTTAGCCAACCTTTTTACCACAGGAATGCCATACAGGTGAAACGCCCCACCGCAGTTGACTTACCCTTTGGCCGGGACGCCGGGAATCGCTCGCTGAGAGTCATGGCAACACCGGCACAGTGGTACAAGTATCGCACCATCTGTGTAGCCTCCTCCATGCTGAAGGGCAGAACCTTGCCTGACTGGAGGCTCTCCATCTCGCCAAAGCTCGTGAAGTGCTTCTGCAAGCTGCGTGCCACGCTGCGAGTGCACAGAGACTGTCAGAAGGAGCCATCTCTCAGGACAGAAAATGGGGCACTTAAGGGGCAACTGCTATTAAATTTCACTTTGGTTAAACTGGTTATAAAACAAGTAGTACTGCACTTTTTGAAGAAATCTTGCCAAAGCTGCAGTGATGGTAATTGTCTGATCTCATGAACAGCCTTTAAACAGGAACTATACCCCCTTTCACATTTAGCAGGCAATGCGGCAGCAGTCATGTGGTCAAGTAGTGCGATTATAGAAGTAGTTTCACAGCGTGCTTTGTAGGGCACTTATTTTTGAACTGCGACACTTTCTGCTGAGTAACTGAGTGGCGTTATTTCGGCTTCGACGGAGCATGCTCAAATAACGACGTCATGACCTGAAAAGTGCTTAAAACCGAATGCTTTCAATAAACTGTTCAGTTCCTGTGCATCAGTCAATCCGTTAGCGTGTCAGTCTTCGATACCGCGCAACCTCCACCACTTTGTAGCATACAATGTTGTCTTCCATGCCGAAAAGATGATGCGAGCACACAGAAGATCCGTAGACATTTCACCGATTCCGTTTATTGGACGTTTAGTTACACAAATTAAACATTTAGGCACTTGCACATTACATAACTAATTTATGAACAACACTCGCTGCGACCTGGTCTCTTGGTGCCTACGGTACAAAATCCCCTCGAAGTGTCCCAACACTTTGCCAGAGAGCAAACAAAGAGACCAATCAACTCCTCATTGACCAGAACCAATCAAGCAACATAGATTCAAACACGCACACCCAATCACAGGCAGGCTTAACAAACTTTGAACTCAATGACAGCTGTCTGCCTAAAGAATTACAACCCAGAACAAAGTAAAAACATACAGAAAACTACCGAGACAGTCATTATGCTTTTAATGTACTAAAGCGAGGAATTGTGGGTGTCTAGAAAGAGAAAATACACAAGAGAGTCAGGAAGCATTCACTCAACAGTTTCGGAAATTAAGAGCCGGGGCTCTGTCGCCAGTACAAAAGTCTTGCGACGATGGGCTGGACCCTTACAGCGGAGCGGGTAGTGTCCTGCCTCAGATTCCCTGACCTGCCCTCCCCACTTATGCCAGAAAAGACCATTTCGAGAGAAAAAAAGCTAAGAAAACGACACTGCTACAGAACACAGGCGATGAAGAAGTGTAAAGACAGACAGCTACACGACACCTCCCCCCTACGAAAATAAGAGTGTCCCAACTCTTAATAAGCAGCGAGCTACCAGAATAATAAGCACACACACATTCATAAATAGAAAACTAGAGAAGTCTATAAGCACTCCTGAAACACCATTACACTCTTGCACCAGTAACAAGAAAAGGTAACATCGTGTAATACAGGCAAATATATCAATAAAGAGAATCTGTTACACATGTTAAAACACCACTAGCACTGTGTACAAAGGCAGAGCTGTAGATGCACAGAATTAAAGCTGAACTCAAAACAACAATATGCAGCAAAGACATACCAATAACCAGCATTGTGGTACACACATCTCAGTCTGAAGGCACACACAACGCCACACAGAGTTATAAGTGGAGTCTTGAGTTCACTCAGTCAACATCACTTGCTGAGTAATAAATCTCAGTATCACTGTCACCAGCCCAAAGTCCTTTCGGTGTCGGTGAACAGGACCCTGTAGAACGAAGTCCTCAATGCACATGCTTTGTGGCTCAGCACCAACAAAGTGCTCCAACGTGCTCCAGGTTTCTTCAAGCTGGCATTCTTAATCGAAGTCGTTCAATCCCTGCCGTTCAATCACCATCACTCTCAGTCTCGACTTCTCTCACTTCGTCGACCAAGTCTTCAATGAACCTTAACCCGCAGGTCGCAACGTTGTCGTCCGTGGTGACGAAGTCGTGAGCAGAAAGTCAGCAGACTCTCCCAGTTTTCAATTCCAAAGTCCTCATGGGGCTCTTCATTAACTCCCGTCGGAACCGCGTCCGGTCCCTTTCTAAATCCACATTTGCGAAAACAGTTCTCGCTGGTGTCCGAGGTCACATTATCCCAAGACATGGCCAAAAAAATGCAACGCATCGAGTAGACTGATCCACAAATTCTCCTCCTTGCGATGAATTTTTGCCAGGAGACGTCTTACTAAAAGTCCTTTGAAGTGATACTAAACGTTCCGAATTATTCCCGCGTCCAGTGGCTGCAAATGGCTCGTAGTGTTCGCAGACAGGAACCTTACGGTGACGTTTAAAGAATGTTTCCTTTGGTTGGGTGGAACACTGATCTACGAAAAGCAAAATCTTCTGGTTCTTTGCTGCCATTTTCAGATCCAGGATCGTGGGGAACTCGCAGAAAAATTCCGCAGTCATCGACGCTTTTTTGTTCCCCTTGTAAAAACAAGGTAAACGTCCCGTCGATCAAAAGCACCTCGGCTGTTTAGACCTGCCTATGACAGTAAGCTGCACTTTCTCCGAGTCGTCGGCATTCACGCGTAAACGCAAGGCGATTCTCTTACATTTTTGGCCGCCCTGGCAAGCCTGGCCCTTCACACACAAGCACCGCTCCGGTTGCAAGTTGAAAAAGAGGCCCGCCTCGTCAGCATTAAATACGTCGCGCGGTGCATAGTCCGAAATAAGCGCAGGCAGCATGCTCAGCCAGTCGCTGAAAGCTGACTGTTCCACTTTCTTCCCTTCACTGCAAAGAACTCTGTAGACAAGTCTGTGTCTTTTCTTTAAAACAATGCAGCCATCCCCCGGAAGCTTGGAAATTTTCAATTCCAAGGGAAGCGAAATACTGTCCGCCTTTTCGCGCAGCACCTTGACGTCCACGCTGACACCGGCAGCTGTGTCAAAACCATGTCAGCAGGACCTCTTCCAGCTTCACGTGTGTAGATGTCTTCGCCTGTATGACGTTCACGCCGAAATGCTGAGCATTCTTCAACACGACGTCTCGCTGCCCAACAATGGTGCAGTGTCGATGATGCTATGCCTAACTCCTTTGCCAAATAGACACGTTTCTTCTTCGGGTTTTCGTCGACCTTCTTGAGAATTTCAATTTTCTCCTTAAAAGAAAGGCCCTCCCGTTTCCGCGACATGTCGAACAGCGAACACTTCGGTCTTCCTGTGCACACTAATCTTTCGTCCGTCACGTTTAGGTAGTCCGCATTGCAGCGCTATAGCAGTTACCCGAAACACACAGGACGGCAGCAGCAGTGAACACTGAATAGACAAATGAAGCAGCACTACGGTAGCGTGCAGACGCCTGCGATGGCAATTCGGCTTTCAGATTGGGTCGCCCTGCGCGAAAACACAGCGTAGCAATTATTTTTAAAAAATACCGAATCATAGCATATTCTTGAAGCAGTCTGCGCTGGATGCATGAAAGAAGACGAAGAGGGTGGCTAGGGGAGAAGTGAAGATGAAGTGAGATTAAATGGCGGACGACACCCGTCTCACTGAGATTATGTCTTTTATATAGCCGTTCTAGTTAGGAACGCTACAATTCTATAGAACGTAGATCATCCAAAACACTTTTGAAATTCGTATCATCGCGAAATTCGGATCAACCCTAAACGTATCATCGAGATTCTACTGTATAACGAACTTCAGGGAAGCGCTGCAAGAAATTCCTTATACCGAGAGGTTGATATAATGAAAGCCCCGATATAAACCATTCCACACATCAGTTGTCACCGCTGTTGGCTCTCAGCGCATGCTGTTGCTATATTCCATAGATTCCGCCGCCACACACCACTGAAGTAAGAATGGCGCGAGCAAGGGAGACGCTGGTGCCGAGAAAACCACCAACAAAGAAGAAGCTCCATGTTGCCTATAAAGCATAATGTTTCTTTTTGTTTGTTTGTTTTTCACATTTCTTGCCGTGGACACCGCAACTGTCTCGCTCGAGGCGGACACCTGAACTATTCCTAAGTGCAAGTGTGTGTAAACAACACCGTACGGAAAATGCAACAGTGTGGCATTCCTGTGAGCACGGAGGTTACATTTTCCACGGACATAGCTGGTACGGTCGCAGAAAGAAGCGCGAAGGAAAGAAGAGGCATGCACAGAATGAAGAGTGAAAGAAGGAAGAGACACCCCTCCGTTGCTAGGCAACACTTGACTGGGCGGAGCATGCGCTCGCAAAATCTGATGCGTCGTCGTCTCCGCAATAACAAAAAATAAGTCTGCTCCCGCCCTTTTCTCATGCAGGCGCCGTCATCAGGTTTTTTGAACCCATGCGCCGCAGCGTCTGCTAGCCTACTGTTTCGGCTGCCATGAAGGATATACGGAAATCTAAGAATGACCAGATTTCGGAATATTAATTCGTAGTACTGGGGCGTTATTTGCATGAAACAGAAACTGAATAACGATCGTTTTTCTGAAAGGTTCCATATTTTGAGGTTCGTAGCACTGAAATATTTTCACATTGGAATTATCAGCAGTTAGCAAGGGATTTCCGAAAAGTTTATTAATCTGAAAAGTTCGGTAATGTGGTGTATTCATGAAACATTCCCGTGATGGTGGCTGAAGATGCACTTTTTTTAAACACTGAGTGACTGCCGTAGGTCGATCTGAATAATCCAGCATGTTCGAAAAAGCAGTCACAAACTGGATAATAAAAAGAAGAAATTATAGGATCATTGGTTTCAATATGACAATCATAAAGGAGCTCTAAGAATTGCACATTTTACAAGAAAATCGTATAACCTGGCTGGTATGAATATGACTGCACAAGCCTAATTAAATTATGGGTTTTACGTGCCAAAACCAGGACCTGATTATGAGGCACGCCGTAGTCGGGGACTCCAGAAATTTGGACCACCTGGGGATCTTTAACGTGCACCTAAATCTAAGTACACGGGTGCTTTCGCATTTCACCCCCATCGAAATGCGGCCGCCATGGCCAGGATTCGATCCCGCGACCTCGTGCTCATGCAGCCCAACACCATAGCCACTGAGTAACCACGGCGGGTGCGGCATAAGCCTATCTGACGCTGAATGGACAAGCACATCTTATGCAAGAGTGATATTGCAACTTAAAACAAATAAAGCGTATCCATGGCATATTACGAAAGAAGGCATAGATTGCACTAGTTTTATTTCAGCTTTATCTTTTTGGAACGGATTCGAGTTGTTCGGACACTTTGATGCGATGGGCACTTAATGACTGAACCAATGTTCTGTCAGACAATGGTCTCCAAGTGAATCACTCGAAGTTTGGTGCACATACTGTCCTATTTTATGCAACGCATCATTTTATCACTCTGATATCTGCCAAGTAAACCACGACCCTTTGAAGCGGGTCACACCAGACTCACTTGTATAGGTGCGTGCAGCGCGTATGTGGGTCCAGCTCTGCCCAAGCCGCTTGCGCGGTCGTCGACGACTTAAGGGCTTGGTTGAAGAGCTCCACATCCGCGGGCAGTGCTCGGGACACCTTTGTGTTTGAAGCGGGGCTGTTGACGGGCACGAGCTCGGCATCACGGCCCTCCGACATTTCCAGGAAGCCATCCACAAAACCACGCAGTTGGTAGTTCTGTGCCTCCAGCCACTTCTGCAGGCACAGCACACATTTCACCATCATCATCGAATTAGTTTATGTCTACCGCAGGAGGAAAGCATCTTTCAGAAATATGCAATTACCCCTGTCCAACATAAGCCGACAATCCTGAGCCTGCAAGTTGACCTCCTTCCTTACACTACATGCAGTCAAGCCCACTTAGAACAATCCCAGTTATCTCGTATAACTAATCTTGGAAAACTAACATTGATGACATAACTAACAATCGCAGTCATATGTTAGGTTACCTAAGCAGAAATTTTTCTCTGGCCCTGTATCCCTCAAGCTGCAGCTTTGTGAAAACATTGTACAAACTAAAGTAGAATATGCAGCAGCTATATAAATTCTGGTCTTGAATCACTTGTAGCTGACTCACAGGCAGTACGAAAATGTGCATCACGTTTATTCTTTCCAATTCTATTGTTGCAGCTATGAAGGACACACTTTCCTCATCCAGCCTTTCACATAGAAAAGTTTCCTGCCTTTGTTTCTTTCATAAACCTTATAACGATTCAATCTAAGCATAGGCAGAACCATCCTACAGTCTCTCACGCATTGACCATTACCAAAGTAGGCATTCCATTTTCAAACACTAAATGTTATGACTAACGACTAATCTATACCCAGTACTTGTTCGCGTTAGAATCGCCTTCCACACAATGTTGCCATTAGAGATATTAATGGGAGAAGAAAATAAAACAATAAATCAGTTTAGACTGATAAAGTTTACTCTGAAAACTCTGTTGTCATTAATTACACAATAATATGTAGATAATTAGAAGAGAAAATTAAGCTTTTTTTTTTCATTTTCACAAATTCGAGCTGAGACGCCACACCAGTTAGTGTGACATTTGATTTCAACATAATTTTTTGTATTTGGGTCACGTTGGCTCTGTCAAAGTTTGAAATTCAGGCTGCATGTCCAGGCCCCGCAAATATTCAACCTTTTCGGTGGTAAATCTCTGGCTCCTTTAGAACACAATGTAGTAGTTGATCTTTACCGCTAATGAATTAACTGGACCGTAGCAGATGCTCTGATTATTCCTGACGTCACGTTGAGCTGGAGCAGGAACTTCCCAAGGCGTCGTCGCCCACCCACCTTTTGCGTTTTTCAGTCTTTCTGACCCACCAACCGTCTTCTCATGGCAAGAGCGGTGTTTCTTGTATTGTGCAAGAGTAATTGACAGATGCAGAAGAAATCGTTTTTCTTTAGTGTCCCTTTAATCTTTTAGATGTGCTGCTACGAACCTGCTTTGTCAATAACTACCTAACAGTTGTATCATTCCTGTTATGGTTGTCATTTGTATTGCTTTTACTGTAGCAGCTGTTGCACTGCATTTAATAACACTGTACCAACACTCCTCTCTAATGCCCTAGGGCCTTGAGAGAAATTGAATAAATAATGAATAAATGCTCGGTTATTACAAACGAAGATAACGTGAAATTACCATGCATTTATCGCAGCATGTTTTACATCGAACGAACATGTCATGGCTCTGAACTTTTTTAATGTGAACATGGAAGTACGATTTGGAAAGTGATAACTTGAATGGAGATTGCCGTACATTGCACCAAAAACTGCGTTCGCAAAGCTGAATTCGTGCGTGGTGCAGGCAAGCCTGGAACTGTGCACTTGAAAAGCAATGGTGACTAGCCCACGGATCTATGACAGTGCATAATTGAAGCACAGTTGAGCACTGCTGACATTGTTTAGGATGACTTCTATGGTGCGGACGACAAAGCTGACATTGCGGAGTCATGCAGGGATGAAGGCGCTGTCCATGACACGCAAGGCTTTGTCAGCAATAAGTCGAATGAAGAAAGCGAGGAGACCGCGGAACCCCCCCCCCCCCCAATAGATGCTTTTTTTCTTCTTTCCAGGATTTTACGTACCAAAACCACTCCTGATTATGAGGCACACCGTAGTGGAGGGCTCCGGAATAATTATTTTGACCACCTGGGGTTCTTTAATGTGCACTACAACGCAAGTACACGGGCGTTTTTGCATTTCGCCTCCATTGAAATGCGGTCGCTGGGGCCGGGATTCGATCCCGCGACCTCGTGCTCAGCAGCGCGACGCCTTAGCTGACTGAGCCACCCCGGCGGGTGCGGAACCAATACAAGACACCTGCAAACGTGTCAACCCCGGTCGAGTACATTGCATCGCTGAAACTGCTCATCTACGACAAAGCTCGCAGTGATGAGCACTTGTCTGCTTTGAACAATACAGAAACAGCGATTATTAGCTCAGCAATGAAGATGCAAATTAAGCTTGTCAAATATTTTTGAATTAAATAAAATTTTAGTCATCTTGTATTATTCTTGCGTGTCCACCTAACAGAAACGCTTGGCTATAACAAACGCATCCTGCGTTACTGTGATTTTTGCTCTGAATAGTTCAACATGACCATGCTGTTTGTTATAAATAGGTTCTAAACTGTACATCAATCTCCTTACCCTAGCCCTCCCCCTGCTCTTTCCCACCTGACGCGATGTCATGAACCAATACAGGAAGAAAGAAAGAAGAAAAGCAGAAGAAGAGAACAAGAAGACACAAGGAGTTGGTGGCAGAAATAAAGAAAAAAGAAGTCGGAAAAAAGAGCGTCTGAATAAAAGTGCACGCGCAGCTACGTGGCCAATGGTAGAAGGGGCACGTAGCCGAAGAGAGCAGCCCAGCTACGCTCTGGGACGAAGGCAGGCAGGAGCTGAAGGTGGTACGGGACGGGTGGATCGCGGAGGCGGCGACAACCCGCGAGCTGAGTGGACGACGTCCCACCGGAAGCTGCAGCTGCAGGCTGACAGCACTTTCCGGTTTCCCTGTGGCTACGATCCGCAGGCTTGCGGAGTTGACTGGGCACCTAGGTCACCCCACCTTCCTGATCAGCTCAACCGTGGGCCGAACGTCGGACTCGGCGACGCTGACTCTACGACACATCAGCAGGCCCAACAACGTGTCGCCGGAAGCAGCGACGACGACGTGACGTGGCCATGTCGATAGACTTCATGTAAATATTTTGAACTGCATAATATGTCGTGTGCGAGGACTTAAAGATAATATTTTCAATTAACCAGCTTTGTATATAGTTTGTCGTATGTTAGGGTTGACACCGCGTGCTTTCTGGATATATGTATTTTTCTTATGCTCATGCCCCATAAAGGCTTTTCTAATTAGCCCAAACATTCCTTGTGTCGTGTTTACCACCCTGAGACCGTGACATGCGCGAAAGGGGGAGTGGGGGCAAATTCTGCAGGACACCATTTGCTAAACTTGACTACAAAAGTCACTGAAAAATGAAGACTGTCACGCAGCAGTCAGCTTTTCCTCACCCTGAAGATGCAAGAAATGTGGTTAAACCATATACCCAGTGAACAGAATTGGTGCCTAAAAGAGTTAAGGTGTCCAGCAGCGTGTTAGCAACTAATGAAGCGTGCGAGTATGAACGGGAGTTATTGGAGGTTATAGCGAGTAAAGGTGAAAGTCAGTGAGTGATTTTGAGCGAATGTGAGTGACTGCAGGAGTGAGTGGACGTGCGAGCGCAGGGTGCTGGGAGTGGATGAGAAAAACGAGTGAACGTGGTCCAATAAGTCTGAAAGAGGCGACTATGAACGTGAGTTAGGGGCGGCGAGCATGAATAGGAACGTTAGTGAATGCCAATAAGTGTGAATGCACACGGGTGTGAGCGAGTACTCAACCTGCAAAAGTATTTGGCGAGAGAGGCATTAGTATCGCCTTACTTTGCCGACATGCAATAATGGCAACAAAGCAACGCAACACTTTCACCTGTCTCCTTATCACTGGTGATAACCACCAGCTCATTCACTGCCCATGCTTTGCTTATCACAGAAGGGACCACTTATCTTGTGTAAGCTGTCAGCCTCACAATAGCAGCATTAAACAATGCTCCCACGGCACAGAGGCAAGAAAAAAAGAAAGAAAACAATGTGTTTAAAGCACCTCAGCTTGAAGCCCACTTCTGAGACTCCAATTTCAGAAGAGAAATTTGGGCAAGTTGATTTACACTTGTGGTACAAAGAGGGAAAAAAAAAATGGGGGCAGTAGTGACGTATGAAGCGAGACTACAGATCTGCCACTCAGCTGGCAACTGCAAGTTGACCACGCAAGAGGTATATAATTATACTGACACACATCACGTGACACCCCTTTCAGGTGCACTGAGAAAACGAGTGAGGAGTCAGGCGGTATTCACCTTATGAATGTAAAATCGCGGCTCGTAAACAGACGGAAAATACAATCTAAATCCGACACCTTCAATAATGAGAAACGTCTGTTCACAAAGCTCCAAGCTTGTGAAGCACCTTTAACCCCAACTTCGCCACGTAACTTAGCTAATGTCGGACAAGGCATTAAAGGGACACTAAGTCACAGCCAGCTGGTGCGGGAAATTCAACGCAGCGTGGCCATCCGTCTTGTTCTTGCACTTTACTGACTTATGAAGCCTCCTCTCATAGTAACAGTGGCTTTCACGGGATTGCAAGAGCACAATTTACTAATACAGCTAGGCTGATTTATCGCTTCAGTGTCCTTTTAAAGAAATTGTAACTGAACCAGTTCATAATAAAGTATCCTTTCGAAGCCATACTTTCATTGATTTGGAAGGAAAAGGTTCATTATTAGCGAAAAAAATCATGGCCAAGCTTACCATTAATTTATCACCAAAATATCAGCACCAGTGTATCAGTAATATGCTGCTGATATCGAAGTATTTGCTCAAATATATACGGAATTTTAAGCAAAGGCAAATTCCAGAAGCTTGGTAGTCTGAATGCTGAGTTCCTTTACAATGTAATGCAGTTCTCCTTTAATGATAAGTTATTAACCATATCGGCGCAGGCTTTGTCGAAATCTGTGGTTACGGCAAGCGGGGGGCGTCGCCATCGACTGTGTTTGCCTCTCTTTTGGCTAACCAGGTCTCTTCCCGTGATAAGACTGATTGCCTCATTTATAAGCACAGCTGAAGTGCCCCTTTAAAGTGAAACTAACTATAAGAGAGGGTAGTGTTGGTCCGGTTGAAAGATGGTGGAGATAACTGCAGGTGTGTATGATATGTGGAACTGCACGTACTCTCGACAACACCGACGTGCTTGTGTTCATTCCTTCCTCCGTACACTCTCCCTCTACTTCATGTGCTGCCGGCTGCCGTCCTATCACCGCCATTTCGCCGTATAAACAATAAAAAAAATTAGAGTGCTTTTAAGTGGTTTTAATGTTGTTTAACCTTTGGTGACATGAAACGAAAATAAGATCCGCAGCGCCACACAATTTTGCGAGAAACGCCTGAACCACTCAACGGCCTTTCAAATGTGCGTGTAGCAGCGCGACAACTTCTTTGAGTCGATAGAGTTGTGCGTTTCGAAGGCCGTCGACTGGAAGGCCTTCCAAACGTGCCCGTGTGACACGGGTATAAGACTGCAATTCTACAATAGCTACCGAAAGGGGCACTAGACAGACAATGTCCTCAACAGACAATGTCCTCAACAGACAATGTCTCAACAGACAATGTCCTCAACAATTCTGCAGCTGGCAGCCCGTTGAAATACAAGGCTGCTCGATGGTCCCAAAGTATCGCAAGTGTCACGATGCCTTCGCCCCCGAGTTGTCTCGCAGTGACGGTGCACTAATTACGAACTTGCGAATCGAGTCGTTACGACATTGCAACTTATGACATTATCGTTATTGCTTTTGATGTACCCTACACAGCTACCCCGTTTACGAACGTGTCTGCACTAACGAAATTCCAGCGCCACTCTGCCTCACCTGTCAACCTTTGGCGATAGCTATTCAAATGCAGCGAGCCGTTCACTAGGGATAACGCGCTGTCACCAATAACAACCAAGAACTCGCCCAGCAGAAACGGTTCGTATCGCCGGCAACCCTAGAAAGCTAAATTGAGATTGGGCTGCAACACGACGAATTCCCTTTAACTACGACTGAGCTTAACTGTCGTTCGGCTCAACGGCAGTTGAAATTGGACGTGTGACGACGCGGTAATTAGCTCTCCACCTCGGTATTTCAGCCAGCAGTCATAACAGCTACTTAGGCACACTGAAAGCAACTCTTAGCCTTGAACTCTACAGCTTCAAAAGAAAGTATGTTTTTACAGGAGCGGTTCACCTTATGTTGTCGACGCAGGTTTGCAAAACGACTCTGAATTGTCATGTGTTTTGCATAAGCTAAGAAAAGAAGTGGGTCCAAAAAACAGAAGGTTCATTGCAGTCAGGGTCGGGCCATCGAGAACTCGATATCGCAGGGCGGCTGAACCACGCTGACTACCTTGAGAGATAAGAGTGGGCGCTGTCGGCACAGCGTGTGGTCGTTTTACGCTAGTGTCACGCGTAGACCTCGCGCTATAGGGAAAACAGTAGCGCCCTGCTGTCTTACCTTGCTGTAATCATACGAGTCCATGACTGGGCCGTAACATGGACGCTCGAAAATGCTTCTCACGGTGGCAACTGGCTGGACGCGAACAACACGAATTTGGTTAGCAAAGTCGGCGGCCATTTTCAAAATTTCTTTCTGCGGGCTTGAGATTGGCCAGGGCTTACTGCGACTCATGACTAATTTATTAGTCAAATAGCAACTTAAGTGTATATTAATTAAATATTTGTGATTATTTAAAAATTACACGTGCCACGAAATTACCTATCTGGAAATCTGATGGTTCTGGGATTAGTATACGTTTAGGACCGCACTTAACCTTAATGGCTGCCTCCAAGACTAATTTGCAGCCTCTACAGCAAGCTGCATTGGCTGTATCTCTGTGAGTGAGCGGCCCAAATAGCGTCAAGTTGGCAAGTGACCAAAGCGGCAAAGCAAGGTGATGAATGCTCCTATCGACATCAGCGTTCGCAGCGCCGCATGAATGGATTGGTGTTTGGAGAGGTCATATGGCGGCGTGCATTGGCAATACCTGTAAAGCGCCATTTTGTTCGAGACTACAGGAAAACGTGGAAAAGGCGCTAAATTCAAATCGTTTGCTGTCGCCAGTCAGGACGGACGGAAAAAAAAAAATTTATTGATAGAAGCACCTGCGAGGTTGCCGGCCCGGGCTCAGGCCACCCGGGCATTATGTGCGGTGAGGCACCACCACTGCCCGGGCCCGCTGGATTGCCCATAGTTGGTCGTGTAGATCTGAGCTAGTCAGAGCGCTTAGCCATCGCTCCTCGAGAAGGTCCGGTTCTATGTTGTTCTCTCTGTATATTGCTCTGATCCCTGTGCATTTCCATAAGACGTGTGCCATGTCTGCGTGTTCGTGCTTGCAGAGCCTGCAGCTCGCTTCTGGGTATTGTGTCGAACTTACTCTGTTTAAGTGTACTGGGTTTCTGAAGGTTCTGGTTTGCAACCTTCTCCAATCTGTTTCTTGAGATCTATCTATAGTTGTTTGTGCGGTTGTGGGTATGCTTCTCTTTGTTTCTTATAGTGTGCCAGTATGTCGTGGTACGTGACTAGCCGGTCTCTGTCGCCCTGTATCGCTACTTCGTCGTCGTCGCCTCCTCCGTCTTCCCCATCGCCTCCGCCGCAGTCCTCACCCCCTCTGCGGGGGGTGCGGGGTGTCGGGCCGTCACTGTCCGAGCCACGGTGGGTTAGTTCTCGCGCGACTCGGTGGTCCTTCTCGTTGAAGCTGGGAGGGGTGCTCGGGTCCTCTGTGGTTACTTCCCCCATGTGTGCCGGGCAGTGGCGTAGCCAGAAACTTTTTTCGGGGGGGGGGGGCTCACCTTGCCTGCAGCGCGGCCTCCTCCTTATAGAATATGTCGAGGGATCAAATACACGAATAATAACTGCATTGTCATTGCCAATGCCAGTGTATATTAGATGCTGCAAACGAATTATTAAACGCTACGCACTGTCAAGTACAACATGTATTTTTTCATCAAAGAATATATTCGTATGTCCCAAGAATTGTGGCAGACATAATTGATGTCAATGCTTCCGCGTTAGTTTTTTGTCTATTTAATAAGTAAAGAAAATATCACACGAACTTTATAACTATATCAGTTCGAAACCAGCAAAGCAGGGCATGCAGCTGATATTAAAAACGTAAAGGCCATGAAAAGAACAAGTTGAGGACAGTTATTTTGATGAATCTTTGTCATTCAAGAACCTTGTTTACATTTTTGTACACGTGCAACGGCCAGGGAAAAAACCTCAATGACGCTGCCCTTCGTTGCAATAGATTGCGCAGGAGCAGCTGTTGCCGGTCGTGTATTGGAATTACACTGAGATTATACTCGCAACAGTGAGTTCATATAAAAAGCATGAGTTCTGCAAAATATACATTAGAAATGCGAAGACAGAATGGAATATACAAATGCGAAGATAAAACTTGATAAAGGTCAAAAAAGTGCCGCTGGAAATAAAGTTTACTGCTGGTATATATAGCAATAACCTCACAACAAGATATTTAAATATTCGTATGTCTCCAATAAATATACGTATTTAAGCAAACGTCACTGTATATAATGCATCAAACAAGACAAATAACCATGTTGCGCAGTCACAGATCGTACGTAAACTTCACGCATAGAAAGACAGACGATCCAGGCAAGAACAAAACTACGATCGCAGAAATCGTGATATGTACTTGAGCCATGCGGCGGTCGCGACAGCACCATATGGGTAGAACAATAGAGGAATAATGCAGAAATCAGTACGAAAATGTGTAATTTAACTGCCTGCAGAGCAGCAACCAATATTCTGCTCCCAAAATTTAAGGAGGGTATTGCTTCGGTTCAAAAAAGAAGTAAAAGCAGGTAGCTATAAAGGAAAGACAAGGCTAAACGAAAGCCACAGATGATGCGGCAAGTTGAACTACCCTATATCCGAGTGTGTGTAATGAAGAAGAGTAGCTTGCGCCTCAGCGGCATCGCCACCGGCATGATCTCGTGGTTGCTGTCCTTGGCCGAACGCTTGTGACTGCTCCCCGTTCGCATTGCTAATAAACCTCTTAGCAAGTGGTGGCGGTTGCTGGGTTTTGACCACCCTGGAACTTCGAAGTCGCACTCTACCCCCCATCATGCCCGACGACGCAAGCGGCACTCCTCCAACTCCTCCACCGGCGCCGCCCACCCTGGTTTGTGCTGGTGCCTTGCGTCTGCGAGATCCCCCTCTCCGGCACTGATGAAAAAGACGGTGAAGATTGGATCTCCTCGTACGAGCGAGTGAGTGCCCATAACCATTGGGACGATGCTACCAAGTTGAGAACCGTCGCATTCTATCTGTCGGACGTTGCGAAACTATGGTTTTTAAACCATGAAGGCGACCTCACTACGTGGTTGGTCTTCAAGACCATGTTTACCCAAGTTTTCGGTCGGCCAGCAGTCAGAAAGCTCTGTGCAGAAGAACACCGTTTGCGTACACGATCCCAAGAGATCGGAGATAATTTCACGAGCTACATTGAGGACATTGTCGACCTTTGCAAACGGGTGAACGCGTCGATGTCAGAGGAGGAGAAGATCAAACATATCATGAAGGGTATTGAGGACGACGCGTTCCAAATGTTATTATCGAAGAGTCCTCGCACTGTCGTCGAAGTGATAGAATTGTGCCAGAGTTAGGACGAGTTGCGCAGGCAACGGCTTCACACCCGACGTCCCCCTGCGCCCGCGGACTCTCTGTCCAGCCTTTGAGGTGGCGACGACCATGCTCCTCTGTTACTCAAGATTCAGGAATTTGTTCGAGCAGAGGTCGCTCGCCAGCTATCATTGATGTCTTGCGTTCCGGAACCACCACCCGCTTTGGCACCTACGATCCGCGACTACATCCAGGAGCAAGTTTCCCAAGCGATTCCTCCAGCCCCTGATCCGACGCCAGTCACTGCACCTCTCACCAACGCCTCCTAAATAGTCTTTTTAGGAGGCGTTGCTCTCACATACGAAGAAGCAGTAGCCCGGCCTCGTCCACAAACGCTCTCGCCACCCCCTATGCATCGACCACCGACCTTTTCGCCGCCACCTATGCCGCTACCAGACCGACGGCATTTTCCGACTTCTCAGCCACGAGTCGGAACTTATCCCCAACAATGGCGCACCTTCGATGACCGTCCAATATGTTTTGCTTGTGATGCTGCTGGTCATGTGGCGCGCCATTGCCGTCGTCGCATGCTTCCATTTCCGAACATCTGGCGAGCGCCACCTTTCCCCGCTCAGTTTTACTCTTCGCCTTCCAGCCTTCCTCCCTCTTCTTTTTGCCCTGATCGCCCACCCGCGTCTACCCGCCGCTCACCGTCTCCACGTCGTCGCTCGCTTTCTCCGATGCGTCGCCGTACCGGACCCGCCGAGCAGGAAAACTGATGGCCGCAGTTCTCGAGGCACGAACTGCGTCCCCGTCGCAATGCACAAGTCCTCGTACCTCTCCAGCCAACGTAATTGAAGTGTGTGTCGAAGGGATCGCCGTTATGACACTAGTCGATACAGGAGCCGCCGTATCCGTAATTTCCGCCCAACTCTGTCGCGTACTAAGAAAAGTTCTGACGCCTTTAGCCGACCTCTCCCTTCGAACCGCGAACGCTCAACACATTACGCCTCTCGCTGCTTGCACTGCTCGAGTCTTCATTCAAGGACTTCTGTATACCGTCGAATTCGTCGTGCTGGCCTCGTGCTCCCATGGCATTATATTAGGCTGGGACTTCCTTGCAAATAACGCCATTATTGACTGTTGTCACGCCGAACTCGAACTGTCTGTGCTTCACGATTTCGCGACAATCGACAACCGCCCTTCTAGTGCTAAACTGTTATTGTCCGAAGACACTGCCGTTCCTCCGTGCTCTTCCCTGCTTGTGCCTGTGTCCTGCGCCGCTATTTATGATGACAGTGTCCTCTTTACGTCCGCTGAAGTGTTCATTCGCCGCAAACGTTCTCCGCTGCCCTTTGCTCTCCTTACTCTTCACAGTGGCTTCACGAAGATGCTCGTCGACAATCCCAAGGCGTGCCCTTTACCTTTATTTAACGGCGAATGCCTAGGCCTCGTTCAGCCAGTCGACACCTTTTGCATCTTTGACGCTCCTGCCGCTTCTACTTCTACAGACCTCAGCGCACTTACTTGTGACCCTGCGGTTGATCAGTCCCTCCTCGACGCTTTCCACCGCTCCATTGACGATGCAACGTCCTCTTCCGAACGAAGCCAGCTGCTCACTCTGCTACAGAAGTTCAGCGCTTCTTTTGACAGCCCTGCTTCCGGTTTGGGTCGCACGTCGACCGTTTTCACCAGATTGATACAGGTAGTCATGCACGTCTACGGCAACGCCCTTATCGGGTATCCGCCTCAGAGCGCCGTGTAATTGACGACCTGGTTGCTGATATGCTGAAGCGCGGCGTTGAGCAGCCTTCCAACAGTCCCTGGAGGTCACCGGTCGTTCTTGTTACGAAAAAGGATGGCTCTATTCCGTTCTGCGTCGACTACCGACGTCTGAACAAGATAACACGCAAGGACGTTTACCCGTTACCGCGCATCGACGACGCCCTCGACTGTTTGCAGGGAGCGGAGTTCTTTTTCTTCACTGGATTTACGTTCCGGATACTGGAAAGTCCCTATGGCACCATCTGATCAACATAAAACAGCATTTGTGACACCTGACGGATTATACGAATTTACCGTGATGCCTTTCGGCCTGTGTAACGCTCCAGCCACTTTTGAGAGGATGATGGATAATATTTTATGCGGCCTCAAATGGAACACATGTCTGTGCTACCTGGATGACGTAGTTGTCTTTTCCTCTGATTTCCGCACACATCTCAGCCGTCTCGAGCACGTTCTGAAATGCCTCACTGATGCGGGACTTCAACTCAACTTAAAAAAATGTCGTTTTGCGCCCGACAGCTCACCATTCTTGGCCATGTTGTCTCGCGAGACGGCATTCTCCCGGATCCAGCCAAGCTCCGCGCAGTCGCTGACTTTCCCAAACCAACGACGTTAAAAGAGCTTCAAAGTTTCGTTGGTTTATGTTCATATTTCCGACGCTTCATTCGAAATTTCGCATCCATAAGTGCACCCCTGACAGACCTTCTACGCGGCGACAAAGTACTTTCAGCATGGTCGCCCGCCTGCGATGACGCCTGTACGAAATTACGCCGCCTGCTAACCTCGCCACCTATCCTCCGTCACTTTGACCCTGCAGCCCCCACCGAGGTCCACACCGATGCCAGTGGCGTTGGACTCGGCGCCGTACTCGCGCAACGGAAAGCGGGGTTCGATGAATATGTCGTCGCCTACGCGAGCCGCACTCTGACAAAAGCCGAGGCTAATTACTCAATTACAGAGAAAGAGTGTTTAGCCATTATTTGGGCCCTTGGGAAATTTTGCCCTTATTTATATGGTCACACTTTCGACGTCGTCACTGACCATCATGCCCTTTGTTGGCTGTCCACCCTTAATGACCCATCTGGCCGACTTGCTCGCTGGGCCCTTAAGCTACAGGAGTACGATATCCGCGTTCTTTACCGTTCCGGCCGCAAACACACGGACGCTGACGCCCTTTCTCGCTCACCGGTCTCAGCTGAGAGCGCTTGCCTATCCGCCCTTGAGCCTACACTTCCATCCCATGCACTGCGCAACATGCCGTCCGAGCAGCGCAAGGATCCCTGGATCAGTGCTCTCATCAGCCTCCTTTCTGATCCATCCACCTCTTCACCATCTCGCGTTCTTCGCCGCCAGGCTACCCACTTCTGCATTCGCGATGACCTTCTTTATCGTCGTAACTACCTTTCTGAAGGTCGCAAGTGGCTCCTTGTGATACCCCGCAATCTCCGTGACGTTATCTGCGAAGCTTTCCACGCAGACCCACTGTGCGCGCATGCCGGTTTCTTCAAGACCTGCGCTCGACTACGCCTCCGCTTTTATTGGCGCGGCATGTATGACTACGCGCGAAAGTTCATTCGCTCCTGTGCTCAGTGCCAACGCCGAAAATTACCTCCCGGACAAGTCTACCCGTCCCAACCCCTTCCCTGCCCTAGTCGACCCTTTGATCGTGTTGGTATTGACATATTCGCGACTCCAGCAATTCATGCGACACCTAGCGGCGAGCGCCGGAAACCTCACACGGAGGTCGGAGCGCCGGAGCAGACGCTCCTCCGTCCGTAGCTTTCGTACTGCGATCGGGTGCGCTTCTAATACGATACGATGGAGCCACCATCTACGAAACTCCGCACGGCCGTGGAATTATGCTGCGTTTTTGAGTTTTGCGGCGCCGAAGAGCCACATGGACTGCGAATCTTATCATAAGCTGCAACAACGGCAATACTTGTGTTCTCAACATCTTGCTCGAGAAAGTTTTCTTTTTTTCTTTTTTTTAGGCGAGGGTTGGTTTGTTGTTTGTGTGAAGAGAACGCGATCCTTTTACTGGTACTACGTTTGCAGTAAATCGTTACAGCGAACTTCAGGAAGTTTGCGTTGAGGTTGTTACTGCCATCGTGATAACGTTCAGCGTATGCGTGCTTTAACATGCAGTTTCATGTGATAACCGGCGTGGTAATGCAGTTTATGATGTGAATGTCGCCGCGGTACTCAAGCTTTCTTTGATTAAAGCTTTTATATCGGATACATGCGGCGCACAATCGGTACATCGGAGTTTCAGGTACTCCCGGGTAACGTCAGTAAATCATTCTATGTAAGCACAACATGTACGCGCCAGCGTGCAAAATAACTATGGGGTGGCATAGAGGTACGCCTTCATTGCGACGTGGACATGCTACCCGTGTAACTAGTGCAAATTAGTATGCGCTTATCTGAAAGAGCGTAATTATCAAAGCAATTGTATCCCTTATCAGTGCATGAAGGAAACTGGCAGTTCAGAGGCGAACACAGTTTTGACCATTAAAGTGCAGGATACGTCAATTATAGAATAACATGGAAAATTAATTAGATTCATAATGCAGTAGCTTAGTTAACATTAATTTACAAAGAAAAATTTGTTTTATCTAATTAGTTTAGACAGCAGCCATAAGCGACATGTTCGTAGAAATCGGGGATGAGTAATCATTCATGGTCAGGCCATGCAGCACAAGCCATACCTGTACATGGTGTGCAAATGTGTTTTTATTGTAGTAAGCAAATCTTTCGGTTATTTATCTCTTTGTTCTCTACGAGAGAAACAATGCGCCAACTACTGCAATAACTACAGCTAAGCGAAGCAGCAGTCACGTTGCGCAACTCTTGAATGTAAAATAGATAAGAGGAACGCAAAAGTAGCAGAAAATGTTCGAGACAGATTCGTAGTGCATGCTCGCGAGAAATTGCAAAGCTTGATTTTAGGTTCGCTTGCTCTCTGGACTGAAAAGAGCGTGCAGAGATTGCGCCTTCGCCCAACGAACAACAATGAGAAAGTGCATGCGCGACGGCTGCGCATTTATCCGCATGTACAGCGGCAACAGCTGATCGAGCAAGTCGGTGGGCTGCTGCGGGCCATGTTAAACGTGCCAACCTGAGCAGGTTGTAAGATTTCGGCAATCCTGGCGAGGCCAGCGTGACGTATCCAACTTCGCCGGCCGCTGTCTCGCACGCTCGAAACGCCGGACTATCTATCCGCGCCTTCACAGTGAATCAAAGCAGCAGAAACGTGCTTGTACTTTTCCGACAATCCGACAGTGCACGAGTACTTCGGTTCCACGACCAATGGGTTCAAGAATACATCGGTGATTTTCATCAGAATCTCGTGCGGGTCCGCTGTCACGCCAGATGTTTTCACACACCGTGTGACCATTTCAGCCTCATTACCAACTGTGCCTCTCTCAGATCGGCTAAAATGATTTGGTCGGCGTAAGCTACTCGCTTTCCTTCCACAAAACAGTGCAAACTGGCACCACACTGCACGAAAATCATCTACCTACAGTGTACTGTACATACGACACAGTGGTTGCGGCGACGGGGGGACCTCCGTATAGCCGCCATGTTGCACAGTGTAGCCAGACGCGGCCAGTTTTCGCAGCGCCCCCTGCAGTTCCTTTGAGTTGCGAATACGGACCGCTACCATCCACTCCGGCAGGGAACCGCTGGATTATTGTTGCAGTGGATCACTTGACCCGTTATGCTGAAACAGCCGCTCTGCCGACTGCCACCGCCCGCGACGTTGCATCGTTTCTGTTACGCCATTTCGTTCTGCGCCATGGGGCCCCTCGCGAACTCCTGAGCGATAGAGGCCGAGCCTTTCTTTCCGATGCTTTGAAGGCACTACTCGACCAATGCCGAATCGTTCACCGTACAACTACAGCGTACCATCCGCAAACGAACGGCATGACAGAGCGATTCAACCGTACTCTTGGTGATATGCTCTCAATGTACGTTGCCTCTGATCATTCAAATTGGAACCAAGTTCTCCCTTTCGTGACGTATGCGTACAATACTGCGGCCCAAGCAACTACTGGATTTCCCCCGTACTTTCTGTTATATGGACGAGAACCATCTAATACGTTCGATACAATTCTTTCTTATAAACCTGATGCGTCCGAAAGTACTCCGCTGTGTGAAGCAGCTCGACATGCTGAGGAATGCCGCCAGCTTGCCCGCTCTTTTTCCACCGAGGACCAGTGGCAGCAGCAATCCCGTCAACCTGCTGACCGTTCTCCACCAACTTTTATTGCGATAGCAATTATATGGACACTCAAAAGCAGATTTCTGCCGTCGGCGTCGCTGATGATATATGGGGTTTAACGGCGCAAGGGCCAATAATGGCCAAAGAGCGCCGGGCCAGTGTTAATGAGTTTAAATTGATGCGATGGATTACGAGTGGTGGATATGACGTGGCTGTAAAGGGGCCTAAAATTGTCGCTGTAAAGTGCATAAAATCTACAGGTAATAAGATTATGGGAATGACTAATGGCGTGTGCTATGAACATTGAATATGCATTGCAAATAAATATTACTATTTCCAAAATATGTCCGATGCGAAAATTGGCATGAAGCACTATTGCCTCAACAGAACCCTTGGACATAAAGGCCTGGAGGCATGTGCTATACTAAACACTATCGCAACAGCATCCTCTGGCGGGAGGATGTGCTACGAATATCTAGGGCTAATTACATGTAGTACCACGTCATTCAAGAAACCTAGGACTGCTTTGGTATTAAAAATCGGTTCTTTGCCAAGAAACATATTGGGATGGATAGGGATATGGTATCGGTATGCAAGAGGAAAATGTTTCCTTCTCTCTGTTTCGGCTTCCCGGCACTCCAGGAGGACATGGAGGACGGTCAGCCTCTCCCCACATCTACCACAGGTTGGTGGTTCATCACCTGTCAACAAAAAACTGTGGGTTCCGTACGTGTGTCCTATTCTCAGCCGACTGAATAGGACGTCAGTTCGCCGTGTTTTCGTTACGGGGGGCCAGAAACCTAACTGTGGTTTAATCAAGTGAAGCTTATTACTTGTTTCAGCATCCCACAAGCGTTGCCAGTGGCTTCGCAGTTTCTTTCGCAAGAAAGGTTTCAGATCTGTTACAGGGACAGCAGCTGTAGGCTAATAGCGTGTGATGTTATTGACGTAGCCATTCGGTCAGCTAGCACATTACCCTCAATGCTTCTATGGCCAGGCACCCAGCATATAATGACATGCTGGTTACATAAATACGCTTGACAGAGAACGGAATAGAGCTCAGTAAGTACAGGATTTTTTTGTTTACCGAGTGACATCAATGCTTTTACGACGCTTAGGGAGTCCGTAAATATAATTGCCTTTTGAAGTTTTGATTTCCTTATATGCTTCACAGCCGACAACAGTGCATGGGCCTCAGCCGTAAAAATACTCGTTTCCGGGTGGAGTACACCGGATTCCGAGAAGGATGGGCCAACGGCTGCATAAGACACCCCGGCATGTGACTTGGAGGCGTCAGTGTAAAGCTCTGTACACGAGTACTTGTATTGAAGCTCTAAGAAATGCATTTTAATGTGTGCCTCTGGTGCGTGTTTAGTGACCTCTACAAACGATGTATCGCAATCTATGAGTTGCCACTGCCACGGCGGTAACAGTTTCACTGGAGCCATAGGACGATGATCAAGCAGCGGAACACCCATTTCCTCACTGAGGTTCCTTACACGCAAGGAGAATGGCTTTCTCGCTGCAGGTCGATTATGGAAGAGTGTGGCAGCAGTAACGTCATTTATGGTTGAATAAGAAGGATGTTCATTGTTTGCTTGTACTTTCAGAAAATATGTGAAACTGCGATATGAACGCTGCAGATGGAGTGACCACTGGTTAGACTCTACATAGAGGCTTTGGATCGGACTTGTTCGGAAAGCACCGGTCGCGAGGCGGATACCCAGATGGTGAACGGGATCTAGTATTTTTAATGCACTTGGCGTTGCAGAATTATAAATTATAGACCCGTAGTCAAGCCGGGAGAGGACAAGACTCCTATACAAGTTAAGCAAACATTTTCGATCACTGCCCCATGTTGTGCGGGACAGAAGTTTTAGAACGTTCATTGTCTTCAGGCATTTTGTCCTCAGATACTTAATATGAGGAATAAATGTAAGCTTGGAATCTAAAATGATTCCTAAAAACTTATGCTCGCTGCTCAAAGAGAGCGCATCTCCTTTGATTTGTATACTTGGGACAGGCGTTACGCCTCTCTTATTTGTAAAGAGTATGCAAGTGCTTTTCTGAGCGTTAACATTAAAACCATTCTCCTCCGCCCATTTGGACAATCTGTTAATTCCCAGCTGTACCTGTCGTTCGCAGATGGCAATATTACATGACTTAAAGGCTATCTGCACATCGTCGACATAAATGGAATAAAACATTGTGCGTGGGATGACTGTACGCAGCGAATTCATTTTTACAATAAATAGTGTGCAGCTAAGCACACCGCCCTGCGGCACACCAGTTTCTTGTGTGAATGACCTAGACAAAGCTCTGCCCACCCTTACGCGAAATGTGCGATTAGTGAGGTAACTTTCGATTGTGTTAAGCATATTGCCACGAACACCCATTGCCGAAAGATCTCGGAGAATTCCAAAGCGCCATGTGGTGTCGTAAGCTTTCTCTAGGTCTAGAAATACAGACAGACAGAACTGCTTATGTATGAAAGCATCTCTAATATATGCCTCAAAGCGGACAAGGTGGTCTGTAGTAGACATACCTTCTCGAAAACCACACTGGAAGGTGTCCAAAATTTTGTTATTTTCTAGGAAGCATATTAGGCGCCGGTTTATCATTTTTTCATACAGCTTGCACAGGCAGCTTGTTAGAGCTATTGGCCTGTAGCTGCTGGCCAAGGACGGGTCTTTGCCTTGTTTAAGTATGGGGATGATTATGGCTTCCTTCCATGAAGACGGAATACAGCCAGCCGCCCACATGGCATTAAAAAGAGACAAGAGTGTTTTCAGTGTTTCGGGGTGTAAGTACCTAATCATTTCGTACATGATACGATCCCCACCTGGCGCTGAGTTGTTGCAACAAGCGAGAGATGCTTGAAGCTCGGCTAAAGTAAATGGGGAATTGTAGGCCTCACTCGATGAGCCTTTGCGATTTAGGGGCCGCCGCTCTTCGCGTTCTTTGATTCTCAGGAATGTTTCGGTATAGTGCGATGCACTTGACACATATTCAAAATGTTCGCCTAGACAATCCGCCTGATCTTCGAGGCTATCACCTTGTGTACTTACTAAGGGTAGGGGATGCGACTCCCGACCTGTTAGTTTATTTACCCGATTCCAGACTTTTATTTCATCGGTGTACGAATTTATACTGGTGATGTACCTATCCCAACTTTCCCTCTTTGCACGTCGACGTGTTCTCCTACCTTGTGATTTTATCTGTTTGAAATTAATGAGGTTTTCAGCAGTTGGAGAATTGCGAAGCAATCTCCAAGCTTTGTTTTGATTTTTGCGCGCTTTCCGACATTCGTCGTTCCACCATGGGATGCGACGCTTATTAGCTAATCCGCTAGTTTGCTTAATACATTTAGCTGCAGCGCTAATAATGAAACCTGTTAGGTATGCAACAGCGTCTTCTACATTAAAAACAGCAATTTCATCTCCGCCTAAATACGTAAGCTCTCGGAACATTTCCCAGTCGGCCGAGTCCATGTTCCATCGAGGAAAATGTGGCGAGCATGTATCTTGTTTTGTTAAGTTTAGCATAACTGGGAAATGGTCGCTCCCAAAGGGGTTCCTGAGAACAGACCACTCCAGATACGGAATTAGAGTACTCGAGACTATACTTAAATCAATGGCTGAGTATGTGTTATGTGTAACGCTGTAATAAGTTGGCTCTTTCTTGTTAAGTAAAGATGCACCTGAAGAAAACAGAAAATTTTCTATAAGGCGTCCTCGCGCATCTAAACGAGAGTCGCCCATAAGGGGCTATGAGCGTTCACATCACCGACAACTATGTATGGCGGAGGAAGTTCATCAATGAAGCTTTGAAACTGTGTCTTGGAAAGTTGATAACAAGGAGGGACGTAAATCGAACTAATTGTGACTAGCTTACCGAACAGTATTGCTCGGACAGCAACTGCCTCAAGGGAAGTTCGGAGGTTCAATTGCTGACAGGCAACACCTTTATCTACTATAATAGCGACACCGCCCGACGAGGCGGTAGCGTCGTCGCGGTCCTTGCGAAAAATGGCATAGTGCCTTAAAAAGTTTGTGTTCTCTGCTTTGAGATGCGTCCTCCTGGACACACAGCACCCTCGGACTATATTTAAGAAGGAGCTCTTTGACATCATCAAGGTTATGAAGGAGACCCCTAACGTTCCATTGTAATATTTGCGTGTTCATATTGAAAAGGAGTTTGTGCTGTGTGTTCAGAAGATGAAGACTAGCTCACGGTGCCCTTTCCAGGCGCCGTGACGCGAGGTTTCTCTTTTCTGGAGCGTCGAGAGATTCCCGCCGCTCTTTAGGCGCAAGTGGCGCCGTCTGGCTGGTTGTTGTGTCCATAGCCTCTTGTGAGGCGCTGGACACGCGCTCTTGCGAGCGGTTGGTGTGTCGTGACGGCCTCGTCTCGTGGGACGAGACCCTTGAGGCCACCAGCCCGGAGGTCGATGGCCCCTTGTTCTGAGATGGCGGAGCAGCACTAGCTGCAGCCGCCGAGGGGGCGGATGGCGTCACCGCCGGCTCACTGTGTGTGGGCCTGACAGCCGCCGGAGGCCGTTGTGGCGCTGCCCCCTGACGCGCCACTTCGGCAAAGCTATTCTTCGGCAGGTAGGACACCCGCCTTCGCGCTTCTCTGAATGATATGTTCTCTTTGACTTTGATCGTTACTATTTCTTTCTCCTTCTTCCAAGATGGACAGGAACGCGAATACGCGGCGTGCTCCCCATCACAATTTACACAGTGTGGCGCGTTCTCACAAGATTCAGATGGATGTTCATCGGCACATTTGGCACAGGTTATTCGGCCTCGGCAGTTCTGAGAACTGTGGCCAAACCTCTGGCATTTGAAGCAGCGGAGGGGATTCGGGATATAGGGCCTGACTCGGATCTTTACATAGCCTGTCTCGATAATCTCGGGAAGTACACTTGAGCCGAATGTTAGGATTAGATGCTTGGTTTGAATCTCTTTACCATCACGCCTTATCTTAATTCTTTTCACATTGATGACATTCTGGTCACTCCATCCCTCCAAAAGTTCAGTCTCAGTTAGCTCCATTAGATCATCATCGGAGATGACACCACGAATGGTGTTCATAGAACGGTGTGGGGTGACACTCACTGGAATGGCCCCGAAAGACACAAGATTGGGTAGCTTTTCGTATTGCAGTTTATCACGGAGTTCAAGAAGTAGATCACCGCTTGCCAATTTGGAAACTTTGTAGCCTGGGCCAAAAGCCTCCATCAGTGATTTCGCAACCAGAAAAGGTGAGACTATTCTTGCTGACTTTTCTGCTTTCTCGGAATGTATAACATGAAATCTTGGGAAATTATCAACTTGGCGGCCAAAAAACTTAAAAACTTCTTCGGTGCGCCCTCGTTTATGAGGGCGATCAGGGAGTCGGGGGAATGACGAAAAAGCCATAAAGGTAACGATGATTTCGGCAGCTATGCCAGCCACCCACCACCGAGCCCAACAAGGGGACGCTACGAGACCCGAAGGAGACGCAGACGCCAGCTGTACATAGCCACTATAACCTAATATAATAGACCCAATGTTGGATAGATTACACCAGGTTAACCCTTGCTGCCTGGAAAATTGGAAGTAAAACGAAGCGAAGAGAAGACAGGAGAGATGGAAAGTGAGAGAGAAAGACGAAGGTTGGAGGGAGAGAGACAGGAAAAGGCAACTACCGATTTCCCCCGGGTGGGTCAGCCCGGGGGTGCCGTCTACGTGAAGCCGAGGCCAAAGGGGTGTGTTGCCTCCGCCGAGGGGCCATAAAGGTCCAAGCACTCAGCATTGGCTCAACCCCCAGGATCCCCTTTTCCCCGGACACGGCTAAGCCACGCACGGTTAAGCGTGGGAGGGTCCGACCCCCATGTGCTCGGGTCCGTGGTGTCGCAACCCACCAAACGCCTGCTTGCGCAGACGCCCCTGCGGGGGTCGGCGTCGCTGTCGCCGTCGCCGTCGCCGTGAGGTTCCGTATGACGTCATTTGGAGATGAAATCGTCGCCGCGCGCCGAACGCTGTATGTGCGAGTGAAAGGGCGCGAGGGGCGCGTCTTTCACGGGGAGTGAACGCACGGCCGAGAACAAACGCGCGTTCTGCGCCGTGCTCGCTTAAGGGCTGCAGAAGTAGGCGTCTCTCTTCTCCTTTACAATCACCATATATGTATACAGCAGACGCGCCTTCTTCCGACGCGCGAGAGGCCGTGGGGGAGGGGGAGGGAAGGGAGGCGACGTTTAGCTGCGGCACCAAGTGCCTATTTATATCAGAGGCTCCGGCAACAGTCACCAACGCCGCACGCATTTTGAATGAACGCGGGCAAAACGCCGATGGCGTCGACAACAGTTCTGCGCGTTGCCGATGCTGCTGCATGTCCAAGTATATACAGCTGATAAAGCTAATATCATTACTCCGTATAGCTCTCTACAAGTTTGCTATCGCAATTGATGCTTCGCCTTTCAGGTGAAACTGCGACAACTTTTTTCCCCTGGCTCTCTGGTCTGGCTTCGGGTACCCGCTACGACACCCGGCCTTTCCGCAAAACTTGTCGCAAAATACCTCGGACCCTACCGCGTTCTGGAGCAAACGTCCTCCGTCAATTACCTCGTGGAGCCCCTCACGCCATCGACAGACCTGCGCCATCGCGTCCGCGAACTTGTCCACGTCTGCCGCATTAAGCCGTACTACGACCCAATAGTAGTGTCTTCGCCTTAAGCCGCCAGGATGGCGCCTTTTTCTGCGGAGGGTGATGAAGAAGAGTAGCTTGCGCCTCAGCGGCATCGCCACCGGCATGAGCTCGTGGTTGCTGTCCTTGGCCGAACGCTTGTGACTGCTCCCCGTTCGCCTGCGTTCATTGCTAATTAACCTCTTAGCATGTGTTTGTTGGGAAACGCCTCGTGGGCCGGGCTTTCAATAAGCAAGGTCGGTCAAAATTGGTTACTGATGTCCTCGTAATTTTGATCATGATGCTAACTGTTAGAAAAACTTGTCGCAGTTTCACCTGAAAGGTGAAGCATCAATTGCGATAGCAAATTTGTAGAGAGCTATACAGAGTAATGATGTTAGCTTTATCAGCTGTATAAACTTGGACATGCAGCAGCACCGGCAACGCGCAGAACTGTTGTCGACGCCGTCGGCGTTTTGCCCGCGTTCGCTCAAAATGCGTGCGGCGTTGGTGACTGTTGCCGGAGCCTCTGATATAAATACGCACTTGGTGCCGCAGCTAAACGCCGCCTCCCTTCCCTTCCCCTCACCCCCACGGCCTTTTGTGCATCAGAAGAACGCGCGTTTGCTCTACATATATGGTGATGGTAAAGGAGGAAAGAGACGCCTACTTCTGCAGCCCTTAAGGGAGCACGGCACAGAACGCGCGTTTGTTCTCCGCCGTGCGTTCACTCCCCGTGAAAGAGCGCGTCCCTCGCGCCCTTTCACTCGCACAAACAGCGTTCGGCGGCGCGCGGTCACGATTTCATCTCCATTGACGTCATACGGAACCTCACGGCGACGGCGACGGCGACGGCGACGCCGACGGCAGAAATCTGCTTTTGAGTGTCCATATAATTGCTATCGCAATAATAAACGGCGAAATTTTCTGCAGTTTTAAAAGCTAATGCTAATGAACAGTCATACGTTTTCATAATTACGAGTTTATGTATCTGAAGGAACAGAGCTTTTTACTTGCATTGATTTTTGCTGCTTCGCTATTTAAGTGAGTGAAACAACTTGAATAAATATCCGGCAAATTGATGGCCTGGGTCTAGGCCGCGCCGGGGGCAGCAGAGAGACCCTGTTATCGGTAGCTTCCCGGGCTTTCTGGATGGCCCAAAGTTGGTCCTGAAGATCAGAGCTAGTCAGTGCGGTTCTCCAGCGCGCCCTTAGTTGATCCGGGGGGACTGCAATTCTCCTCTGAACTATTTCACAATCCCAGAGTATGTGCTCTAGGGTGGCTACTCTACCATTACATACCTTGCATTTGGCCTCAGGGTATAAATTTGGAAACATGCGGTTAAGATGTACCGGGTTCGTGTAAGTTCTGGTTTGAAGTCGCCTCCAGTCATCCGCCTGAGACCTGTTTAATATTGGGTTAGGAGGTGGATATATACACCTAGACTTTCTGTAGAATTGGGTAATGTCACTGAAAGAGAAAAGTCTAGCCCTATCCATCCGTTCCATCTCCTCCTCGGCCAGTTCCCCCCTGGTCGGGCGCGGTTAGTGAGTCCTCGCGCAACACGATGGGCAGACTGGTTAAGGTTTGGGTTGGCGGTGGATTCGCGGTCTGCATGGGCTGGGAACCAGATGATTTCCTTGTAACATTCCTCAGATGATATAAGTTTGGTTTCACTGTTGAGAATTTTTGCAGCTTCAGCTGATATCCGTCCTCTGGCATAATTTCGTATAGCCGATTGAGAATCGCTATTGTGTCTATATTTGGGAGAAGGGATAGCCAGAGCGATGGCAACCTCCTCAACCTCAGAGACACTGGTTTTGATTGAACACGCGCGTACGCTTTCTTGCTTTGTATTAATTGCTACTGCTGTAAATGCTAGGTGATTTGAATATTCCGCGGCGTCCACGAACAGCGCTTCCTCATCATTGCCATAGGCTTTGAGTAGAGTTTAGCTCTGCTCGTTCTCCTGCCCTGATTGATTTCCGGTTGCATATTTTTGGGTAAATTGGGGATGTTAATCCTGCTCCTGATCTCTCTGGTCAACGTAACCTTCGGTCCTTGCTGGTTATGGTAATTTATTCGTAATTTATCGAGTATACTTCTGCCAGTCCGGCTGCTGGCGAGTCTTTCCAGCTGAGCTATCTGCTGAGCTTCAATCAATTCTTCTAAGGTGTTATGCATGCCCAGCTGCATTAATCTCTCTGTACTGGTGCTGTCGGGCAAGCCTAGGGCCTGCTTAAAAGCTTTCCTTATGAGCGTATTGATTTTGTCCTTTTCTGCCTTGTACCAGTTAAGGTACGCAGCTACGTAAATGATGTGGCTTATAGACAAAATCCAGAATTATTCCCGGCGCCGATGGTTGCTTTGGTCGGCGGTGCAGACTAGCACGAAAAAAAATTTTTTTTTGGGGGGGGGAGGGGCTGAAGCCTCATCAGCCCCCCCCCCCCCCCCCCTGTTTTAACCTGTTTGCATCTATGCAAACAGGTTAAAATATATTGATTGGAGGCGACTTCAATGAACCCCCATGTGGCCTGGGGATATGCAACGCAAACACCCAAAGGCCGCCGACTTGCTAACGCTCTCGCAGTTCACCGCATGACCCTGGTGACGGAACCTGATAAACCCACTCGATTAGGTAATAGCGTCAGCACGGACACATGCCCCGATATCACGTTAGTCAGAGGGGTTAGTCACCACTCTTGGTGCAACCTCATGGGGAATCTGGGCAGCGATCATCATATACTAGCTACAGAGCTTCAGGTAGCAGCCACGCGCGCCCCTGAACGTATAATAAAGATAACAAATTGGGATGCATTTCGACGTAACCGAACATCCACTATCCCTCAGGACTCTCCCTCCCTTGAGGATTGGATGAAGCAGCTCCAGTCCGATTTGAAAACAGCAACGAAATGCATCACTTCGACGACGGAGACGCCGGATGTGGATCAGCAGCTGCTCCACCTCTGGGAGGCCCACAGGGGCTTGGCACGGCGGTGGCGGCGGCAGAAGCATAGCCGAAAACTTCGTCTCCGCATCGCCAACCTAGCCGCTGAGGCAAATGACTACGCGAACACCCTCACTAGTAACAATTGGCATAACTTCTGCGATCGCCTCAACGGCACACTAAGCACACCTCGAACGTGGCGTATACTCCGCGCATTGTTAAATCCCACGCAAACAAAAACACACACTGCTAACACAATCCGCACCATCCTCCACAAATCAGGGCTCGACGATAGCGGATAGCCGAGCTTAACAACGAAATCTCGCCGCTATTGAAGGCTGTGCGTTGACACTGCTCACACTCAAACTCAACGCGCTTGGCTAATTCTCCCCCTTGGTCTTGTGAGCAGCCGCCAACCGAAGCGTCGGCAACGTTACACCCTTGCGTGCATATGTTGGTAGTTGTCTGCTCGTTGACCCACGAAAACAACGAGATACAAAAAAAAACTGGCTTTACTCAGTGAAGAATGCTTCACATTAAAAAAACGTGGCAGATCTAACGCTCTTCTTGGACTTGGACTTTCGATGTTAAGTGCAACTTTCGTGAAACATTTCAATTAAGTGCTATGCAAACAAGACGCATGATGTGTGCAGTTTTATTTCCAGCTACCAGTAAGGAGCTGTTCATGTTATTCTGTCACCACAGAAATTTTCTACCATATGGTTTTGCAGTAATGAACTGTGTATGTTCTGCATTATGTTTTGCAGCATGGCAAGTACATTCCTGCCCTACAAGATCGCAATTTCTGGCTTTCAGGATGCGCTTCAATCAGAATCGCAATGGTGCAGACTTACCCAAGCTCGCTCACACTCGTGACCGCAGAAACTCTTACCATCTGACTGCAGATTACAGTCTCCGGAATTGGGACACCACATTTTGCTTTTGTTGAAGTGACAACTTTTAATAGTAACTCCGGCCGGTGAAAAGACCCCAATGCGCAGTGGCCAGCAGCTACGTTATAGAGGGATTGGATGTCAACTTCGATCTTCAGTCTTCCGTGATGGTCCCTTGGTCCGCAGCAGGTTGATTGCTTGTAGTGCCGAGGTGGAGCCATCGAGCCGGGATTTGTAGTGCTCTTTTCTTGGATGCTTCTCTCCAGTGTCCAGGCCCGTTGAAGCTAGACTTGCAAGCTGATTTTACAATTTTAATGTGAATAGCATTGTTTGCCTACTTCAGCCATTTTGAGCCTATGTATCTATCTAGCTATCTAACTATATATCCTCTAACACTGACCCAGTGGCCCAATTTGTCTTCTTGCTTGGGCCACAAGGTTTGTGCTCCTGGCCATGATCATACCATCTTTCATCTTTCCGTCATTCCAGCTTCGTGATCTGAGTCTCGTCATGTCGCGCTTTCTACCCCGCACCCAGTGCCCGAAGTTGTCTAATATAGCTTGGACCACTATAGGTATGGGCTCGTGGTCCTGATGTCATCGGGATCGTTGCGTCATCATCATTCGAGCTTTGTCAACCCACTCTCGTCATGCCATCATCATCACGCCATCGTCGTGAGACAGTTGTCATGCATTCCTTGTCACACCGCCATTGTGATGCCGTCGTGGTCGTTCAGTCATCATTGTCACTCCAACCTCGTGATTTGACTCTCGTCTTGTTGTCATCGTCATGCCCTCTATTCCGACACAGTGGTCCAAGTTGTCTAATTGCTTGAGCCCACATAGGTATGCGTTCGTCGTGATGCCGTCGTGGTCGGTGCATCATCGTAACTTTTGTCATGTCGTCACAACGCCATGGTCGTCACACTGTCATCGTCAGGCCATTGTTGTCGCGCTGTCGTTTTACCATTGTGATCACTTCAGTAACATCATCTCATTGTCATCATGCCTTCATAGTCATACCACGTGGTCGTCGTTCCATCAATGCCAATCTTTATTCGTCATTCTATCATAATCATACTGTCGCCATTCAGTGATGATTATGCGATCCTTGTTATGCTGCCTTCGTCAGGCAGTCGATGTCACGCATTCGCTTGAGGCCATCGTGCCATCGCCGTGATGCCGTTGCAATCATTACACCGTCGTCATTGCAACTTCTACATCCGGCTTTCTTCATGCATGCCGTCGTCGTGAGCATCGTCACGTACACAGCTCGTCGTCATAGCGTTTCCATCACGCCAGCATCGTCGCGCTGTCATATGTAATCACTTCAGTATTGTCATCCCATCGTCGTCATACCATCTTCATCGATCCATAGACGCAATTCCTTGTTCGTCATTCTATCGTAATCATGCCGTCGTCATTGAATCGTGTTAATGCCGCCTTTGCATGCCGTACGTTGTGGCCATTGCTTCGTCATCAAACACAAGCTATCTTGCGTGCGTTGTCATACCTTCGTCATCATGCCATTGTGGTCGTGGTATCATCGTCATTCCAGCTTCTACACATTCAGTGGTCATACCGTCGTCGTCGCGACATCGTCATACAAACGTCGACATCTCCTGTCCTCATGCCGTCGCGTCGTCACGCTGCTGTCGTTACACCGTCGCCAAAATTTAAGAATCGATGTCTCATTGTCGCCATGCTGTTGTCGTTATACCTCCTTCGTAGTCCAATCGATACAATTCATTCGCCATTCCTTCGTCACTGCGTCGCCGCGTCACACAGTCATCATGCCACCATGCACATGAGTGATCTTGGCAAGCGATCGAGTGCACCGTAGCAAAGTGGGACGATTTCGGAGCCGAAGCAACGAAAGTCTCAGAATTGCCACTACACGGGTTAAAAAAAAGTCACAGTCACTTTAGCGCACGCTAAAATTCCCCGCGCGCTCACGAGACCTTCATTACTTTAGTGGGCTCGAGCGGCTCAATTAACTTTACCTATTAAGCTTCACCCTAATTAACACCAAAGGTGCATCTCGCTTCAGTGCGAAGTAAACGTCGAAAGCACAGTGCATACGAAGCTACTGGCACTAGTTGCACTTCGTCCGCATCACAGATCGCTTTCAAGATGCCGAAACCGCGCGGCCGCGCAGTAAGCAGCCGCCGCCGGAGCAGAACGCACCCCCCCCCCCCTCTCCGTCGCCTCCCCCCGTCCCTTGCGCGCGAAAGAAGACTGCGCGCTTCCGCCCCTCCTTCCTTCCTCGCGCGCGCGAGATTGAGCCGCGATTGTCGGCTGACCCTCGCAAGCTTTCACTCGCACATAGAGCGTACGGTACTCGGGGACTATGTTATTTGGACTTTATACGGAACATCACGGTGACGACGACGGCGATGGCAGAAATACACTTGGACTGTCCATTTAGTTGTTATCGCAATAATAATAATAATAATAATAATAATAATAATAATAATAATAATAATAATAATAATAATAATAATAATAATTTATTGTGCCCAGGAACAACCATGACCTCTAAGTGCTGGCGCACGCGTACATAAAAAAACAAGACGGCTGGAGAATATCAGTAAAACAAAGCAATGCATAAAAATAACAATCTTGAAAAGGAGAATGTACAGCCGCTCAAAATCTTTAACTAGCGTGCGCGAGCAGCGACTTTCTGTGCGCCAGCACCTTAACTTAGGAACAAACGTACAAATGACTGTGCTGTCTTCACGAGCTTTGTGAGCAATTGTTAACCTCGACTGTTTCGCGAGTTCGTTACATCGTAACGCACTGTACAGCAGAAAAAAAAAACACATTTACATAAGCCAGCTAAATATTTGGCCGGCTATTCATAAAACAAAGCGCAAAATTAATACATAAGAAAAACGAGGACAAGGGCAGTTGAACAACATGTGAAACTATGACAGAACAACGCAAAGCTCGGAAAAGAACAGTGACAGGGAGTTGTGAAAAATACCAAAATCATGAAAGTGAGCGTTATAAAGACTGCATTCTGTGGAAGGTTGAGTGTTGATGATGACAGGCAGGAAAAGTTGGAAAGGTCTATGTTCTCTGGTTATGTTGAGCGGAATACGAAACATGATACAACTGAGGAGTTCGGGGCACAAAGAAACAGAAGGTCAACGCGATTACGTCGGCAGCGAAGTAAGGGCAATGACAATTACCCAACAGTGCTAGAGCAAGGTCCAGCGTCCGAGTTAGCAAAGCGGTGATGATATATGCTTAGAAACTTTTTCCAGACCCGATTTATAATGTCACTGTTGGATCTAAAAATGCTGTTCCAGACGGCCGACGCGTATTCGAGTTGAGGAAGACAGATTGTTGTGTACAACTTGCGGAACGGTGTGTGTAGGAGAACTGAATTCTCTGGATAGTCTGCAAACAGAGCCAAGAGTGCGCATACCCCGCATTGCATCGCATTTAGTGTGAGCTGAAAAGTGTAAGGTTGTATCAAATAGTACGCAGACATCGTTGATCTCACAGACATTACAGAATGGCGCAGAATTTATAGAATAAGAAAAATAAATGCTTGCTGTTTTGCGGGTGAAAGTCATGACTTTGGTCTTAGCAGTATTCAAGGTAAGGTTATTATCTGTGCACCATTTAGAAAAGCTGTCAGCCCTTCCACTGGAGTGGAGATGGAAGACCAGTGAAGCTGTACTATGGTGGGAATTATGTATTTCCAATTATGACTGTTAAGATGTGATGGTTTAATTGGTTATTTGAAATATTAAATAATGAGAAATATATATGATCCGGTGGTTTTCATTTATTTAGCGACCACAGGTACCATGGCTTTATGGTTCCTACGGTACACCGCCATAGAGTGTCCGGCAAAGGTTGGCACGTTCTTCATAAACATGTCACCAACGCCGCGCGCGTTCGGTGCGAACGCGGGAAAAACGCCGCCGCCGTCGACAACAGTTGTGCGCGTTGTTTGTGTGCCCGCACACAACCGTTGTCAAAACGCTGGCATGAGCAAGCGTGCCATGAGCAGTGAGCGAAGGTTCATGCGGTCTATCGCTTTAACGGAAACTGAGCGGCGAAAGCACAGCGCATACAATGGTAGGCGCCGTGTTGCAGATCGCCTTCAAGATACGGTGCGGGCGACCGCCTGGCGCCGCGCAAAGTACAAATTGCTCGCAGAGCAGAAGCCGCAACCCCTATCTCCCGTGCTGCCTTCCCGCTGTTCTCATTTCGCGTGGGAGATTGAGTCTCCAGTGCCCTTTGTGCCCGGTCGCAAGATAACGCATTTGGTGCCATAGGTCAACGTCACCTCTCCTCCCTCCCCCCCCCCCCCCCCCCGTACTTTCACGCGAAGGAAGAAGTGGCGTTTGCCCACCGACATGCGTTCGCTCCCGGTGAAAGCGCGCGTTCCTCGCGCGCTTTTATTCGCACATACAGCATACGGCCAATGAGAGTTTTTTTCTACATCCGGATGCGACCATCGAAAGCTGAGCCCTTAAGAGCTTCACTGTAAATAGATAACTGGTCAGTCTACAGGATGCGTGAGTGATCAAGAGTATGAATTGCCTTTAAAATCTTGATGTCGTCGGCATATAGAAGGAATGAAGAATTCCGAATGGCAGAAAGAATACCACTTATAAAACATTTTTAACAGGAGTGCTCCTAATACTGATACTTGAGGGACGCCGCTAGTTGCCAGGTAAGAATAAGACGCTTGGCAATTGACGATAACATAACATGAAGTATCAATAACTCTGATAGAGATCTACAATTGCCGAGTCAACACCAAGTGCATAAGCTTGATCAGAAGCAGTGAGTGACTGACCACCTCAAAAGATTTGCTGAGGTCCCAATAAATGATGTCAACTTGGCTCCTCTGAAGTACCCGCGTGGAGATCTGTGTCATGAAACTTGCGCAATTCGTGATAGTGGAGCGGCCGGTCAGGAATTCATGCCAATTCGGAATCAGGAAGTTCTTCACAGTAAAAGACAATCTGTTGTGAAGAGGAAGCTCAAAAATCTTAGACGTGGCACAAACAAGAGAAATCGGGCGATAATTCAAGACATCAGTTTTACAGCCAGACTTAAAAACAGGAAAAACACGAGCAGTCTTCCACATGTAAGGGAAAGTGGAAGTATTAAAAGAGTTATTATTGCGATAGCAATTATATGGACACTCAAAAGCAGATTTCTGCCGTCGGCGTCGCCGTCGCTGTCGCCGTGAGGTTCCGTATGACGTCAATGCAGATGAAATCGTCGCCGCGCGCCGAACGCTGCATGTGCGAGTGAAAGGGCGCGAGGGGCGCGTGCTTTCACGGGGAGTGAACGCACGGCGGAGAACAAACGCGCGTTCTGCGCCGTGCTCCCTTAAGTAGTAGTAAGTGGTTCGTGGGAAAGGGAAAGGTTGGCGCTATCTTCTGCGCCAACCTTCAAGTGCACTCAAAATTCTTCAAGTGCACTCAAGAATTCTGTGACACTATTATTAGGAGGACGATAAATAGCTAGCAGCAATAATTCTGTGTTAGTTAGCGTGATTTTTACTGGCAGGCTTTCGGCTTGGTTTAAACACACGTCCATAACCACTGTATCACATCTTGTCCTAACAAACAACGCCAATCCACCTCCTCGTCTTTTCTGCCGTGACATAAAATGGGCTTTGTAACCCTTTAATTTATACATATGAGTGCATTCCTCTGGTACATTAGTTTCCACTATTAAAATGCATCCACTAAATCTGCAACTGATTCATTACCACGCTAAATTCCTCCCAATATTTTCGTAGGCTTCTGATATTAATACTAACTACTGTGAAATCGTGTTCACGGCTGGCAACAAATAAATCTTTAAAATCGCTGAAATTTGAGACAGAGGAAAAATTCACTGCCATATTGCTTACGAAATTTTAAGAATATCAGCTAGATTTTTAACTCGGATAAGGGGTGCATTTTCATCCTTCTTCACGTAAATGTTTCCGCCCTTAACCCATGCAAATTTGTAGCAATTTTTTTTTGCTGCAGTTCTAGCTCGCCAGAACAGATTTTGGTTCATTCTTGTCAGATTATCGTTCAAAAAAAGTCTGGGTAGCTATCCGCTTTGGTGCAAGGGTCGTTAGCTTACCCCGTGCATCAAACCACGCCTCCCTTGCGGTAACAGAAGAAAAACGTACTAGTACTGTCGGGTTTGTCTTATGTTTGACAAGCGATGCACCGCCTCGATATCAGAGCTACAGAACTCTGATAGCTCCAGCTTACCAGCTATGTTTGATAAGACTTCTTTTAGGTTTTCCTCGTGTTCTACAGGTAGGCCTTCAATTTGCAAATTCACTTTTCTGCCATACTGTTCACTTTCATGTAAATTCTGTTGAAGCTGCTGAAGCTGCTCAGCCTGTGTTTCCACTTGCATTTTCAGGTTAGCGATTTGTGCTTCCCGCGCAGCTTCCCATTCTTTACTGGCTGAAAGCTCTGCTAACACCATGTCATATTGTTTAGACATAAAAGATACTGTTTCTTCAAGGTCTTTCATTGCCATACTCAAATTTGTGAATTCAGCTTTCAGGAGGAGTAGTGAGTCTACTTTTCCATGTAAGGTCAGCAACGAGGTTAGAGTGTCCTTAATACTTGCGAGCTCTGACATTAACGCAGCTTCTGGAGTGTCTTCTGGTGGAGTCGTACTTGTTGACTGCGAGCCCGCCCCACCTCGTTGCTTTGGCGCGCGGCATGTTTTGCACACCCATGAATCACGTTACTTTGACTCTTCGCTGCGAAGGTGCTTTGAACTAGCCCTGAGCATTGCTGTCCTATATGATACAGGTTTCCACACTCTGCACATTTAATAAAACGACCATCATCGGGCAGCAGTTTGTTACAAGCAATACAATTGTCCATAATACCACTCAACAAGGTACACTCTGCAGTCGGCGGCAAAAACCTTAGTTAGCTTTATAATGTAAGCAGAGTACCTGAAAATACGTGCTGTCAGTGTCTGGTCGTTGTATTGCCGCCGACTGCAGAGCGTCGTGCACTGCAGGCTGGTTAAGTAGGCGTTGGCTCCGCCAGGGTTTCCAGAGGATAGCTGGCTTTTCCAAAAAGAGCTTCTGCGATGACGTGTCCCAAGTGGTGATGGCTCTAAACCAAGATAAAGGTCCGATCCAGAGGCAGAAGTGCCCCAGATGATAGCATTTGTGAGCCTGTAAAATACGTGCTGTCAGTGTCTGGTCATTGTATCGCCGCCGACTGCAGAGCGTCGTGCACTGCAGGCTGGTTAAGTAGGCGTTAATTGCCTCTGCCAGGGTTTCCAGAGGATAGCTGGCTTTTCCAAAAAGAGCTTCTGCGATGACGTGTCCCAAGTGGTGATGGCTCTAAACCAAGATAAAGGTCCGATCCAGAGGCAGAAGTGCCCCAGATGATAGCATTTGTGAGCCTGTAAAATACGTGCTGTCAGTGTCTGGTCATTGTATCGCCGCCGACTGCAGAGCGTCGTGCACTGCAGGCTGGTTAAGTAGGCGTTGCCTCTGCCAGGGTTTCCAGAGGATAGCTGGCTTTTCCAAAAAGAGCTTCTGCGATGACGTGTCCCAAGTGGTGATGGCTCTAAACCAAGATAAAGGATCCGATCCAAAGGCAGAAGTGTCCCAGACGATAGCAATTTAGAGCCTGTAAAATACGTGCTGTCAGTGTCTGGTCATTGTATCGCCGCCGACTGCAGAGCGTCGTGCACTGCAGGCTGGTTAAGTAGGCGTTGCCTCTGCCAGGTTTTCCAGAGGATAGCTGGCTTTTCCAAAAAGAGCTTCTGCGATGACGTGTCCTAAGTGGTGATGGCTCTAAACCAAGATAAAGGTCCGATCCAAAGGCAGAAGTGTCCCAGACGATAGCAATTGTGAGCCTGTAAAATACGTGCTGTCAGTGTCTGGTCATTGTATCGCCGCCGACTGCAGAGCGTCGTGCACTGCAGGCTGGTTAAGTAGGCGTTGCCTCTGCCAGGGTTTCCAGAGGATAGCTGGCTTTTCCAAAAAGAGCTTCTGCGATGACGTGTCCCAAGTGGTGATGGCTCTAAACCAAGATAAAGATCCGATCCAAAGGCAGAAGTGTCCCAGACGATAGCAATTAAGCGCCTGTAAAATACGTGCTGTCAGTGTCTGGTCATTGTATCGCCGCCGACTGCAGAGCGTCGTGCACTGCAGGCTGGTTAAGTAGGCGTTGCCTCTGCCAGGGTTTCCAGAGGATAGCTGGCTTTTCCAAAAAGAGCTTCTGCGATGACGTGTCCTAAGTGGTGATGGCTCTAAACCAAGATAAAGGTCCGATCCAGAGGCAGAAGTGTCCCACACGATAGCATTTGTGAGCCTGTAAAATACGTGCTGTCAGTGTCTGGTCATTGTATCGCCGCCGACTGCCAACTGTACTATATTATTAAATAATAATAATAATAATAATAATAATAATAATAATAATAATAATAATAATAATAATAATAATAATAATAATAATAATAATAATAATAAAAATAATAATAATCAATGCCCAGGAACAACCGTGAGGTCTAGGTGCTGGCGCACGTATACATAGAAAAAGAAATACAGCCGGGGAGTATCAGTAAAAAAACAATGAAGAAAAAATAACAATCTTGAAAAGAAAAGTGTACATACATGTAACCGAAGGCGCAAAATGCATACATAATGAAAAGGAGAAGGGAAGTTGAACAATATGTGACAATAAGACACAACAACGGAAAGGTCAGAGCAGAACAAAGACATAGAGTTGTCAAAAATATCAGCAGGGGACAATATCAGCAAATACAGCAGGGGAATATTAGTAAAAGAAACAATGAATAAAAAATAACAATCTTGAAAAGAAAAGTGTACATAAATGTAACCGAAGGCGCAAAATGCATACACAATAAAAAGGAGGAGAAGAGAAGTTGAAGAATATGTGAAACTAAGGCACAACAACATAAAGCTGAGAGCAGAACAAAGACAGAGAGTTGTGAAAAATATCAAGGTCATGAAAGTGGGCGGTATAAAGACTCTGTATTCTATGGACGGTTGAGTGTTGGTGGTGGCAGGCAGCAACATGAAAAGGTCTATGTTCTCTGGTGATCTTGCGCGGAATACGAAATGTGATACAACTGAGGAGTTCGGGGCACATGAGGATACCGTGAAGGAGTTTGAAAAGGAAAAGCAGGTCAGCGCGATTACGTCGGCAGCGAAGTAAGGGCAATGGCAATAATCCAACAGTGCTAGAGCAGGGCCCAGAGTCCGTGTTAGCAAAGTGGTGATGATATATGCTTAGAAACTTTTTATGGACCCGATCTATAATGTCACTGTTCGATCTAGAAATGCCATTCCAGACGACCGACGCGTATTCGAGTTGAGGAAGACAGATTGTTGTGTACAACTTGCGGAACGGTGTAGGAGAATTGAATTCTCTCGACAGTCTGCAAACAGAGCCAAGCGTGCCCCGCATTGCAACGCGTTTAGTTTGAGCTGAAAAGTGTAAGGTTGTATCAAAAAGTACGCCAAGATCATTGATCTCACGGACCTTACACAATGGTACAGAATATACTGAATAAGAAAAAGAAATGCTTGCTCTTTTGCGGGTGAAAGCCACGACTTTGGTCTTAGCAGCATTCAAGGTGAGGTTATTATCTGTGCACCATTTATAAAAAGAAAGCAGGTCAGACTGCCAGACCTAAATACAGGAGACTTAAACACAGGAAAAATACAGCCAGACTTAAATACAGGAAAAAAGAAATAATATTTATTTATTTATTCACCACAAGAACAAATACATAGTAGGCGGGCCTGTCGAAGCCTAAATGGCTTGTGTGACTAGGCCCGGCAGCGCCGGCAACAGCGATGAGGTGAGCGTATGTACATACAGGCGTTACCTTAGTGCCGACAAAACATTGTGCAAATAAAAGTAAATTAGATACATGTTATTGCAATGTAGCGTGAGCATATTTTCACGCTTACATAGAAAACAAAAATTAAATACATGTTAGTCCAACGTAGTGAACATTTTTTTCACGCTTATATAGACCAAAAGGATAATAACAATAATAATAATAATAATAATAATAATAATAATAATAATAATAATAATAATAATAATAATAATAATAATAATAATAATAATAATAATAATAATAATAATAATAATAAACGTTTCCCAGATTGAAAGGAACCCACATGTATAAGGGTGTGCGAATATTCGAAACTTTCGATTAAGGAATTGAATAATGTACTACTCGATTCGGTCTTCCAATCGAATAGTCACTATTAGTAAATGTGAGCACTTTTCGAATACTTTTATAATCTTTGAAAACTTCAACTGCGCCAAATTAAACAAAAATTCTGAGCAAAAGTACTGTAAATTTTCACTCCCGTGGGTATATCACGAGTATAAACATAAAACATGAGAACTTGCGCAATGGCCGGAGCAGGCTACGCCGCTTAGGTAGCCATATTTACAGGCTATAGCAGCGATTATTGGCACGCACTCTCTGAAGAGACCTGCGCATGTGAAGAAATTAGATGTTTGCTCCTAATTCTCTGTTTGAGCATTTAATAAACAACGTTCCATAACGTATATGTAATGGCATAAACGTTCTACTCTAATAATGTTTGGATGTCAATATCGTTTTATATTAACTATCATAATGGCTTATCAATATTTGAAAATTATTGGAAAACTATTCGATATTTGATTCGCTGCTCGCACTGTTCTATGCGTCTTTCATTTGGTCTCAAAAATGACTATTCGCTCACCCCTACCCATATGCAAAGAACTATAGCGTGTAGCTGTCAACAACGGGTTAATTGGTTCAATTTATAATGCGCTTAAGTCATTCATTGCGTTCGTCCTGCAGTGAGTGAACTGAAATTACGCGGAACACGACGAACAATGCTATTCATAATAAACTTATAGAAATCGCTCTTCGAACGCGCATTCATTTAAATTGCGCACGCATTGAGTGACATGTGCTTCCCCATCTATTTTCATATTTAGATAATGTCAAAAACAGACTGAACATTTCAAATATGTCATGTCTGAGGCCATTCCAGAGGGCCCCGGAGTATTTAATACGGTTTTAGGTACGGTAAGACAGTGGCCCGGATAGGGTTTTATAAAGCCACAGAATTTCTCATCGGCCTCAAATCATGCACTGCGCCTTGAAATAGCAGAAGGGCACATTAGGAGAGTTTCTGTCTCGGTTGTACATGATCTCGAAATTTATAAGCCGTGCAAGAAAACGGGACCAGAAAATTACAGAAATTCAGAGAATTGCCTCCAAATGCGTAGCATTCTTTGGCTCGGCACGGTCTTTTCTTTCCCTGTTTTGCCTATACATAGTTTGTGCTTTTATTTCCCCAAATTGCACACCCCAAATTTAGGTTGGCCTACCCCAATATCACCCCAAATTTAGGTTGACTCCCAAAATCAAGTAGACCCACCCCAAACTTAGGTTGGACCACACCCATATCATGCATTAATTGAGGTTGGCCCACCCAAATTTCAAGTTGACCCACCCACAAATTTAGGTTGTCCCACGCCAAATTTCAAGTTGGCCCTCTCCCAAATTTAGGTTTCCCCCATATATCTCCCAATTTCAGTTACGCCCCCATGCAACCTATTATTGATATAACGGCAGTGATTGATACTGTCATTAAATCTTCCCCGTTTTGTTTATTTGTGGAATCAATCTTATTAGTATAATCTCAGTATGTTGCACTTTCTTAGGCTGTTTCTCTGACTTTCTGACGTTGCAGTTTGTCAGTTTGTGGCTTTTTACTGCCAACTTGGTACACTAGGTGTTACCAGGTGCCAAATGAAGTTACCAGCGAATATGTTTTTTTTTTGTTTCGCTTGGGTTGCCACGCGGCATAACATCACAATGGAATCAAATAAAAGCATACAAGCCCGTTTCAGGCTTTTATTGCACTTTTATATTGAACGAGTATGTCTGCTCTTGTTATGCATAACAAAACGTAACTTCCTACATCAAACCTGCACATGCAATGTCGGATCAGAGGCATCTCAAAAGCACATCGATCTGTTCATAGATTGATAAAATGTATTTAAGTAATGCATTGACTTAGCTGCTCAGTATGTGCCAGTGGGTCTGTCCATTCTCGGCGAAACCTCCAGAAAGGGAATGTTCTACTACAATTCCTATACATACAACTCGTCGAACCAAACCGAACCAGTCTTTGCATAGCATCAAATAGGCATCACCAATAAACAAAGCTTCGCATGACATTGACTTGAACATGTGCATTGGATCTGCATGACTTCTCAGCAGCGCTGAATTGAAGATTTATTGGAACAAGATCAGGCGAAAGAAAAGGCATGATTTATTTTTAGTTTTTATTTACACATACTGCAATCTCCAAAGGGATTTTAGCAGGGTGGAAGTACAATATATCAGCGTAGAAATGCAGGCAACAGAACAAAGCAATACGGATTACATTGCCTGTACAAACAACAACGGTTTGAATAAACGTGGAAAAAAGAAATGAACGAGGTCACATTTCAGCTTGTAGCACAATCAACAGATGTTAGCAGCAAATAAAGACAACGAAGGCTGAGTAACTTCTATGTTAGTCGAATTATTAAATTCAATCACAGTCCTAGGAAAACAGGAATATTTAAAACCATTATTTTTACGCGGAATGATGTCACTGTTAGTTGATGCCTTTGTCTTTTGGAATACCCGGAAGAAAATGTAACAGACATTTAGTGAAAAATATTGAGAAAAACAATAAACATGTACACATGTAAATATGTAATAAATATATACATGTGTGCAATAATACATAACATGCTAGGAACGCTTACAACGTTTCCTTGCTGCCCTTGGAGAATACGTTTCTGCAATATCCTGGCCGCCCTCTCATTCCTCCCTCGTTACAGCTAGTGCTTTGAGACGCAGTCTCAGACCGCATCACCTTCGGGATCGGCCCGCACTAATCAGTTCTTTCCTCATATCCGCTAATTTTATATAAAAGCTCTGCAACGTTGTATTGCACCATTGATTCAGTTTGATCATCTTATAAGATTTCTTTGTTGGAGTACAAATGCCATCGTTGCTTCATCACAGTCTATTTCTATCAGCACAGTTTCCCAACAACATAGTACGTCTTTCGTTTCCATGACATAGACATAGGTTTGTATGATTGTATAGAACTTTGTCGCAGATGTCACAGTCTCTATTTCTCTCGCTTATGCGCGTTCAGTACCTATAAAGAACCCAACAATCAGCATGCTCTAAATTTGTAGTCGAACCGCCGCAGCACAAATCATGCTATCGCCATAATATGATCGTCGTCAATGTAATAGTCATCTTGCTGCTGCTGCTGCCACACACACGCTTTCGTCGCACGCACACAACTGCTCACCTTGGACAAACGTGTTGGCCCATAGTAATGCTTTTAAGAATCCCAAACGATGCTGGATACCTAGTTACCTGCAAAATTCTTCGCATATTATCAGTCCCACAGAGCGGAAATCTGCAGAATTATTTTTTTACTTTACTAGCATTTTGGCTGTGCCAGCTTAATTGTAGCATCGTCTCTGCACTTCCATTATTTAATTGTCCTGGCCCAGATAGATGTGCAGGTAAATCATCTACCATGTACGACGTATTTGTGCTTTTTGTATTCCTTATGTACATTTTCTCTCTAGTATGCGGGGGCACAGGTTGGCACTTGAAATGCAATCCTTACCAACACGCGTAAGGGCTGTGTGTTGCACTAACTTTTGTTTTAATCTCTTTGTATGAATGCGACCAGCCTGGCCTTTCTGACTGAAAAATAAGTTAGCTAATGTAGAAATGGTGGTTATTGTGAAATTTGCAATCATAGTTTCTCTTGGAATGTTTGCAAATACAACTTCTAGCATTTGCTGTTCTCACTGAAAGTATCAGAAAACACAAACAAAACATGAAAGGCAGACTGTTTTACTATAATAATAAAAAAGTTGCAGTTTCGCGAGAAAGGCGAAGCATGAATTTCTATAGTAAATTAGTAGAGAGCTATACGGAGTAAGAATAGTAGTTTTATCAGCTGTTTAAAGCTTGACACATTCGCTTAATACCTGAATTAACAAGCATGGTGTCAGCGCGCACAAGCACACTTGAATAGATCACTCTCGATGGCCGCAGACAACCACTGTCAAAGCTCTGGCGTGAGCAAGCGCGGCTGCAGCAGCGAGCGAAGGTTCGTGCGGTCTATGGCTTTAACGGAAACTGAGCGGCGAAAGCACAGCGCATACAAACGAAGGGGCCGTGTGAAGATCACTTTAAAGATACGGTGCGCGCGACACGTCGTAGCCACACAAAGTACAAGTACGCAGTTGCTAGCAGAGTAGAAGCCGCACCCCCTCCCTCCTGCGCTGCCCTCCCGCTTTCCTCCTTTTGCGCGCGAGATTGAGCCCCCAGTTCCCCTTGCGTCAGGTCGCCAGATACGCAGTTGGTGCCGCAGCACAGCATCGCCCCCCGTCCCTTCCATCGCGCCACGGCCTTTCTCGTGACGGAAGAAGTCGCGTTTGCTCTCCGCCGTGCGTTCACTCTCCGCGAAAGCGCGCGTACCTCACGCGCTTTCACTCGTCCATACAGCGATTTTATCGTCCTTGGACTTTACACGGAACCTGACTGCGGCGGCGAGGGCGACGGCAGAAATCCGCTTGGAAAGCCCATTTAATTGCTATCACAATAAAAAAAACAGGACCCACTGTAAACAAGCTTTGATGCCCTGTTGGTTGCCACTAGCAAAGGCAGCTTATTTAGAACAGATTTCTAAATACTTCGATAAGTCAGAGCAGGTTGTGCAAAAGATTATGTTGTGATAAGTTTCAACTAGCAGATGAACATTGTTTGCAATGTACTCCATATGAATGTTTTTCTAAAAGTCTGCAATAAGAATGATTTACCTTGGTTTTTCTTCTACTGATCACATTTATATAGCAATTTCTATAGAAAGACGTGCACCATGAGAGAAATGTATATGAAAAATACATAGTTGATGGTGAATCAGTTTTACGAAAGCTGCAGTACCATTTTTACCTTATACGGTATGCGAGATGTAAAAATATTCAATAAACAACAGATGGTAATGAAGACAACTGCAGACTTGCGTCTTCACATTTGACGATACGTAGAAATGATTTCTGGTACCCCAGCAGTTCTCATGCAACAACCCATACTTAACAGAAAAATGCAATCTCTCAACTTCACAAGTGAGTGATTCACACAGGCTTGGGAATATGACTAGCACATTTAATGAAATCATTCTTATATTAATTAATAAGTAATGTAGAGAGGAATGGGAAGTGGTAACATGGCCATTGCCTCTCACGTGGTTGTGTTAGGTATGGTATAGCAGCTTATATTTTGAAGGAGTTTGGTAGGTTAGCGTGTTCCATAAGCCAGGGCGGATAGAATTGGCCCACCTTCCGACTAAACACTGAAGCAGCTAGTGGATGTCTAAAAGATGTCTTGAACGGATAATTTAAAAGTCTAGTAGCTGTCTTGATGAAGACCTTTTGCAGCCGTAGACGTCTAAAAGTACTTCAGTAAATCCTGCTAACGTTACGCTAAAGGCTGGGTAACGGACATCTTGACAAAAGCAACTGAAGACTTTTTATTAGACATTCCCTCAAATTTTTGTGGGAGCGGCTACAGTAGCACGAGATCTGTCCACAGTTGCACGTTATTTTAAATGAGGCACGGTCATCTGAAAAAAATATATACAGGGTGTTTCATTTTAGCTGCACCAAATTTTTAAAAATAGCCTGTGGCAGATAGCACAATTATAATCGTTGATCTAAACTACTCGATGAGACGGCCATTACTTCCACGAGAAATCAAAACGCCTATTTGAATAATTAACTTATTTACGCTAATTACCTTTTTGATTAAATATTTTGTGGCACATCTTTCAATCTACAAATTATAGCCGCTGAGTTCGCAAGGCGTATCCACTTGGAACGAATTCTCAGGACTGAACCAGTTTCCAGATATTAATTTTCAAAGTGTCCGACGAAATGCATGGGCGTTCCAGTTAACTTTGTGCTTCAGTGCATAAAACAGCGTTTTCCCCAAAAAGTTAACTGGAACGCCTATGCATTTCTTCGGACACTTTAAAATTATTATCTGGAAACTGGTTCAGTCCTGAGAATTCGTTCCAAGTGGATACGTCTTGCGAACTCAGCGGCTATAATTCGTAGATTGAAAGATGTGCCGTATAATAATTAATCAAAAAGTTATATAGCGTAAATACGTTAATTACTCAAATAGGCGTTTTGATTTCTCGTGGAAGTAATGGCCGTCTCATCGACTAGTTTAGATCAACGATTATAATTGTGCTATCTGCCACAGGCAATTTTTAAAAATTTGGTGCAGCTAAAATGAAACACCCTGTATATATTGTCAGATAGAGTGATACACAGGTAGTTTTTCTTCAGTTTTGAACCATGAGAATAGTGTAGCCCTGGCCCATTTGTCGAATAGTGCATTTTGCTTAGACCGATCAATTGAATGCCACCGGTCACAAATATTTTGTATATAAAAGGAGATCTGTATTGTATGCCGATGTCATGCCAATATGCCCCCTTTTACTCAAACAAGGATGCCACCTCTGCATGGATACACATCACTGTCGACAAAACTTTGCCCTGCTGGGTCTCCTGCGAACTTACATGTTTTGTAACAGGGCCAGTGATGCAGCGGTTCGGGCGGAGATAACATCCTGGTTTCAGTTACAGCTGGCAGAATAGCATTACACAATTATACGAAACAGAATGCCGTGCTGCAATGAATTCTTAAAAACGAAGAATGGTTCACATCTGGAAAAGCACTCTGCGCACCACTCTATCCGTCAATAAAAATATTTTCTTCGGATGTTCGTGTCTCATTTAAAAGCAAATTGTAACTTACGTTGTGGGTATCACGCGTTAAGTATCGCCATATGCTTGCTTGGCATCACGCATAAATAATGGCCTGTTCTTCGGCATAACATCCATTAGTGAATTCCTTGCATATTGAATGTTGCCGCAACTGAGAGATACATCAGAACATGCTGTTATTTTTTACACACGCTGTACGATGAGCTTTTCATGCAGTTCAGCGGAGTGCATAAATATGATTCCAAGGTAAAATTTTGCAATACATATACTTCACACAATGTGATATATTCAAACTTTATTACCAAATAAATTTTAAAAGATGCAGAACGTGTATTCACAAGAGTGACAAATAGCAGCAAGGGTGCCCATGCATATAACTTGAAGATGATTGCTGCCGCAGCCAGAGTAGGCCAGGCTTCACTGTGGAGCACTGGCTGCCTATAAAAGCTTGCGGTCGCAGATAACGCGTGATGGTTCTTGTAGACACAGGCAAGCAAAATCTGCACATAAGAGAAAAAAAGTGAGGCAGAAAATGAGAATGTGCAAATTGGAGCTTCAAATCGCAATATGTGCCGAGCAAGCAGTTTGACTCACATTAAAAATAAGTATAGGCCATCCTTTTTCTGGAAGTACTGGGCTCTTGGGGTATGTATATGATGTTGCTTAAAATTATCAGGATATTTCCTTGCACATAGGTATTAAAATGCAGAGCAGAGTCCGGCAGAGAGGTGCCTTCAAAATTAATATATGGTGTTTTGTGGCTAAAAAGGCGCTTATCAACTTGTCAAACAAGTCTGGGAACCTCTCTGCAAAATATAATCAGTTTCAAAGAGTTCACCGTTCTGCAGGTAAATGATATGCTGTCTTGATTAAAAAGCTAAATCGCATTTTATATTTGTGTTTATTGATTCAAATACCCCTTTCGGGGTTTTTCATGAGGGGCGGGTATGCTTAGTAAGTTATATTTTCTATGAATGCCTTGGACGATGACTGACTGGAGTGGTGCACCGCTTCGGCAGGTAGATGATTCCAGTCTTTGGCTGTTCGAACAAAAAAAGGATTGAGATGAGTGGCAGTGCGAGCTGGAGGGGGATAAACAGCCTTTGAATGGCTATGACGGGATGAAGTTAGATGCGCAGGTATGATGTCGGTCTGGTGAGGCAGCGAGGGATAAAGTTGTAAAAGAGACATAGCCTTGCTGTTTTGCGGCGGTGCTCGGGGGTTGGAAGGTTCAGAGATGACTTAAGTTTAATGACGCTGGTGTGGTAAGAGTAGTCGGAGTGAATAAACCTTGCTGCGCGATTCGGTATGGATTCAAATGCTGTTGACAGGTTAGATTGGTATGGGTCCCACACTGAGCATGCGTATTCCAGTTTGGGTCGGACAAGTGTTAAATATGCTTGTAGTTTTACTGAAGGGTGAATATGACGAAGATTACGGCACAGGTAGCATTGAACACGATTGGCATGATTGCTAATGTTGCAATTGTGTGATGACCAACCGAGGTTACTGGACAAGTTAGCACCTAAGTACTTATAAGAAGTAAGGGCACATCAGTCAGAACCGGCGACAACGTAACTAGCTGAAATAAATGATTGGCGGCGGTGAAAACTAAGTAGCGACATTTTCTTGACGTTTAGAGACATTAGCCACCAGGTTTCAATGATGTTAAGATCGGACTGGGGAGAACGAGAATCAGTGTCATTAGATTACGAAATCATGAGCGATATCACTCCAAAAGCAAGTTTGGCATTTCGCACTGCCTAGCTGTCGTCTTTTTTTCATACCTAAACATGAAAGTACAGGTTAAGCAGCTGGCATACAAAGGACTGGTGATAAAGTATCACAAAGCAATGCTTCTATGGCTGGGTAAGTCGCTTTTGTTGATATATTTTCATCTGACCCTAGTTGGCTTAGGGCAATACCTCAAACCTATTAATAACACATCACCTTGAATGATACGTCATACAAAAGTGAAAGTATCTCATGATGTGACCAATCGAGAGCATTGCCCCCTGTCTTAGAAGTGTTAACATGCTGGTTTCGCCAGAAAGTTCAAAGGGATTTGTAGGGGTTGTATCGTGATCAGTGCATCTATAGCCTCAGGTAATCCTGAGCATCTACATTGACTATCCTTTGAGAAGCCACTACACACAAAAACCTGTACTCAAGTAATGGTCCACGCCGAATAATTGCCCACCTAACGAAAGGTGAAATCTGGCAGCACAGTCAGAGAGCCAAGAGAAATAAGTTGCTAAATTCTTATTACACGTGTGATGATATTGTTACGGGTATTATTTAATTAACAGTAAACGGCTAACGCTTGTCTAGTCAAGACTGCATGCACATAGCGCACAGGTTCGAGCAGGTTTCAGTCCTTCAACAGAGCCTCTGACCCAGCCCCACTACAACGTTTTTGTCTTTGCCACTGCTCGTGACATTATCCCCGGCTGATGAAGCACCGTCCCGGTGCTTGTTGTGGTCAAAATGGGTTATCACAGTTGCAAAGTTTGAGGCGGGAACGTGCACGATGTCACTTCGTGGTGTGGCAGTCGATTAGGTGGATACCATGGGATATATCTCATAGGTGATAGGAGTCGCTTGGCGCTGCACGCTGTAGGGCCCGACGTACCGCGCCATTAACTTTTCACTGAGGCCGACACCATGAGTTGGGAGCCAAAGAAGGACGAGAGAGCCCGGTGGAAAATCAGTATCACGGTGTCGACGATCGTAAATGGACTTTTGTGCGGACTGCGATGACGAGAGCCGAGCGCGGGCTACTTTGGGCGCGACGAGCGCACGCATGATGGCATCTTGCGCATAGGAAGTCGTGGACGTGGAGGCCGGATCAAAAGGGAGCAAGGTGTCAAAGAGTAATAAGGGATGGCGTCCAAAGAGAAGATAGAAGGGTGAGTAGTCGGCAGTTTCATGACGCGATGAGTTGTATGCAAATGTGACGAACGGAAGCGCAACTTCCCAATCATGGCGGTCATCGGAAAGGTACATGGAAGGCATGTCGGTCAGTGTACGGTTTAGGCATTCGGTGAGTCCATTGGTTTGAGGGTGATATGAGGTCGTGAAGTTGTGATGAGTAGCGCATGATCGAAGTAGATCGCCAACCACGCGAGACAGGAAGCAGTGACCGCGATCTGTGGGTAGGTGATGTGGAGCACCATGTTGGAGGATGACGTCGTACAGTAAGAAGTCGGCTACGTCTGTGGCGCAGCTGGTTGGCAACGCTCGAGTAAGTGCTTATCGATTGGTATAATTAGTAGCGACTGCAATTAATTTGTTGCCTTTCGTGGAAATTGGAAAGGGACTGCGCAAGTCCAGGCCCACTCGATAAAACGGCTCGGTTGGAACGTCAATTGGCTGAAGGAGACCAGCAGGTTGAGTCGCAGGTTCCTTTATCGGTCCGGCGAACGGACCGATAAAGGCCTTCCAGAAAAAACGTCGTATGCGATCATAAGTTCTGGAGACGCCTAAGTGCCCGGAAGTGGGGGCGTCATCAAACTGGACGAGGACATCCCTGTGCAGATGATGCGGGACAATGAGCAGGAGTTTTGCGCCGTCGGGGTGCCTGTTGCGGCGGTAAAGAACGTTATCCTGAAGTAAGAACATGTTGAGGGAAGGGTCGAGAGTGCCGGATTGCAAACGGTCAATAAGAGAGAGCAACGATGAATCTCTACGTTGTTCTTCGGCCACATGGGTGAAGTCTGTTATCGACAGGACATAGGTGTCGGGGTCCATTTCAGTGGAGTTGGATGGTTCAACGGGATGGTGGGAGAGGCAGTCGGCGTCATTGTGTAACTTGCCAGATTTGTACACTACCGAGAACGTTTAATTATGGGGTTTTACGTGCCAAAACCAGTTCTGATTATGAGGCACGCCGAAGTGGGGGACTCCGGAAATTTAGACCGCCTGGGGTTCTTTAACGTGCACCTAAATCTAAGTACATGGGTGTTTTCGCATTTCGCCCCCATCGAAATGCGGCCGCCGTGGCCGGGATTCGATCCCGCGACCTCGTACGAACGTGTACTCCTGTAATTGTAATGCTGAATGGCCGAGCCTCCCTGTGGCGTCTTTAAGTGTTGAGAGCCAGCAGAGCGCACGATGGCCTGTTATGACCACGGACGGCCGTCCATAGAGGTACGGACGGAATTTCGCGACAGCCCAGACCAGAGCTAGGCACTCCTGCTCACTAATAGTGTAATTATTTTCCGACTGTGACAGAAGACGACTAGCATATGATATATCACACGGATGGCTCCGTTCTGTGTTTGGGCGAGGATAGCACCAATGCCATGGCCGCTTGCGTGGGTGCGAAGTTCTGTTCTAGCAGCCGGTTCAAAATGAGCCAGCACAGGTGGTGAAATGAGGGCAGATATTAGCGACGCAAAGGAAGACGCTTGATCTGCGCCCCAAGAAAAGTCCGCATCCTTTTTGAGTAGGTCCATGAGGGGTCGAGCAATGTCCGCGAAGTTGAAAACAAAGCGGCGAAAGTAGGAGCAAAGCCCAAGAAAGCTGCGTACTTCTTACGTGGACCGTGGCACCGACAACTCGCGGACGGCACGGACCTTGTCAGAGTCCGGTTGGACACCAGTAGCGTCGACTAGGTGTCCAAGTAATTTGATCTGGCGGCGCCCAAAGGTACACCTAGGTGAATTGAGCTGGAGGCCAGCCCGGCGAAATATGTCGAGAATGGCGGACAGACGAGGGAGGTGGCTGTCAAAGCTGGGCGAGAAAACGATGACGTCGTCCATATAACAAAGACAGGTCGACCATTTCAGACCGCGTAGAAGAGTGTCCATCATGCGTTCAAAAGTTGCAGGAGCATTACACAACCCAAAACGCATAACCTTAAATTGGTAGAGGCCATCGGGTGTGATGAATGCGGTCTTTTCGCGCCCACGGTCATCGACGGCAATTTTCCAGTATCCTGAGCGGAGATCTAGCGACGAGAAATATTTGGCACCATGGAGGCAGCCGAGCTCATCATCAATTCGTAGGAGAGGATACACATCCTTTTTCGTTGCCCGATTGAGATGGCGATAATCGACGCAAAACCGCAAGCTGTTGTCCTTCTTTTTCACAAGCACCACAGGGATGCCCAAGGGCTAGAGGAAGGCTCTATAACATCTTTATCAAGCATTTTCTCTACCTCCTTTTGGATGACTTGGCGCTCGGAGTGAGACACTCTGTAAGGGTGCTTGTGAAGGGGGGTGGCGTCTCCAGTGTCGATGCGGTGGGCCACGACATGTGTACAGCCTAGTGGACTGTTCTCAACATCAAATACGTCAAGGTACGAAAATAGGACACCACGGAGTGCTTCCCTTTGGGAAGGTAAGAGGTCGGGGGATATCATTTTCTCCAGAACTGCCTGGGTTGGCGCCGGTAATAGGTTGCGTCACGGTCTCAGCGTCAGCAGACAATGCAGAAACAGTACATTCTTCCAGAGGTGACATTTCGGCATGTGAAATTCCTTGAGGAAGAACATGGGTCGAAGTAGAAAAGCTTAGGACTGGAATCAACGTTCTGTTGTTGGCAATAACCACTACGGTATGAGAAAGTGCGATGTTGCGCAAGAGGATCAGATCTGTGAGGGGAGCGACCACATATTCACCATCAGGGACTGGGGGAAACGGTGACATAAGGACGTAGGTAGCAGCCTGCGCGGGTAGTCGTAGAAACGCCACGGAACGTAGGCAAGTGTTACTTGATGCGGCGTCATCAGGGCACAATCTGCAGTTCGAGCCACAAAATGTCAGTAGAACAATCGACGAGGGCAGAGTGGGCGCTCAAGAAGTTAATACCAAGAATGACATCATGTGGGCAGGCTGTCGAGAACAGCGAAGAGAACTGAAGTGTGGTGGCCGGCAACAGTAACGCGGGCAGTTCACATACCAAGAACCGGTGTTCGGGTACCGTTAGCTACTCGCACAGTAGGAGAGACGGCAGGTGTCAGCACTTTGCGTAGGCGGCGTTGGAGCGTAGAACTCATAACAGATATGTGGGCGCTAGTATCAATAAGAGCAGTAACGGGCACGCCGTCGACGAGAACACCGAGCAAATTGCGTCTTGAAGTAGGGGTCAATAGAGGTTTTGCGGTCCTTGTCAACACAGCCTCACCTCCTGGAGCTGCACTGGCTAGTTTCCCGGGTGGTGTCCAGAGTAAGCCGGAGAAAGAGAGCGACGGCGTTGAAGGGAGCGCGACTGGTGACCCTGAGGGGACGGCGATTGGCTGGACCAGTGGCCTTGTGCGGCAATATCGGCGTAGGTCAATTCAGAGCGCGAAGAAAGACGGTGAGGATCACGGGCCTGAAGTTTATCATCGAGAAGAGATGTGCTGTAGTACGAGCCACGATCTTGGTGGCGCTCTCCGGGGAAGCTTGGTCGGTAATTCCGGCGAAGGCGGCAGCGGCGTGAAATGAGAGCAAAAAAAAAAAAAAGAACAACTTGGTCGATCGTCAGGCTTCCTCTACTCAGATGGATTTTGGTAGTGGGGTGTGAACCGGGGAGCGGAAGCGGCAGCAGCAACAATTGGGGCGGTGTGGTGTTCAGTGGGTGGACCGGAAGCACACATGGGCGGAGGGACGTAACTGGTGGCTTGTGGAAATAGGACGCCCATATTTGCAACCTCCTGACGTACGACTGCCTGAATGAGGGATATTGTCGCCAAATAGTAGTGAGCAGGTGCCTGAGCCATGGCCTCGAGCTCCTGGCGAACAATCCTGGCCAAGTTGTTAGGCAGTCGAGAACGGAGGAGGCGTCACGGGATCTTCGCACGAGGAGGTCGCAGCTGTATTCGGGATTCTGTTAAAGCGCTGAGTAATTCACCTGCTTTTTGCTTGTTCAAACCGCCGACATTCTGTGATGATGGAGTCAGCCGTGGTGAAGTGCTTACACATGAGGATGTTGAAAGCATCGTCAGCTGTACCTTTCAACACGTGGCCAACCTTGTCCGCCTCTGGCATGTATTTGCCAATTGTGCGGCACAAAGCTAGCACGTCTTGGATGTATGCGATGTACGATTCCGTGGACGTCTGAGCTCTGGCCGCCAGCTCGTGCTGGGCTGTCATTTGTCGCGCGGCCGATCGGCCAAACAATGCGCGCATCTTCTCCTTGCATACGTCCCAACTTGTAAGTTCTTCGTGCGTGTTAAACCACACGCGAGCCGTGCCCCGTAGGTAGAAAATGACGCTGGCTAGCATTAGGGTCTCATCCCACCTGTGGTGCTTGCTGACGCGCTCGTACAATAGGAGCCAATCGTCGACGTCGTTGTTATCCGTGCCGCAAAACGTTCCGGGGTCGAGGGGATGCGAAAGGACCACGGTTGCCGGAGCCTTGGGCGCGGGCTGCGATGACTGCGTACTGTCTTCGGCCATGGAGACGGGAGAGACGTGGCGTTCGCTCCGAAGAACCAGCGCCGCGTGCAATAGAGCCCGCAACCTCCATCAAAAAGATGTTACGGGGAGTATTTAATTAATAGTAAACGGCTAGCACTTGTATAGTCAAGACTGCACAGAGCGCAAAGGTTCCAGCAGGTTTCAGTCCGACAAGAGAGCCTCTGACCCAGCCCCACTACAACGTCTTTGTCTTTGCCATTGTTCGTGACAATATAATGAAGTAGATGACAAAAAGCTGCACAGGTAAATTAGAGTCATGACAAATTTTTGCAAAGAACCTCTGCACACTGCTGGATCCCGCAGCATCATGCCTGTTTTACACGCATATGTGACAACGCAATCTCAGGCGCATGCGCGTCCACACGTCCCCTCAGAGTAAGGTTAAATAAGAGGCTGCACAAGCTACCTGAGATGATTCATTCGGCAGGCGCCAGCCAAGTACCGATGGTGGCAGAGTCATATTGAAGTTGGTTCTTGTATGGAAGTCTCTGCCCATGTTTTATCAATCAAAGCAGCAAAGCATACATCCTGCAGCACACACCGAGATCTGAAATTAGAATCCTTGCTAATGCTGTACAGTAAATTGCTGTAAAGAAACTAAGTCAGCTAGGAAAATATTTTAAAATACAGAACTCATCACATACAGGCTCGAATACATTTGCGCATTAGGGAAGCAAGGTGCAACTTACACTGTTCTAGCAGTATTTTACTCATGTATGAAATACTGGTAAATAATGACCCAACAGAGTTAATTTGTGATTTCACAGTGATTAGTTGTGTGTAAAGGTGTGTAAGGTTTTGAGTAACTAGTAGTAGAAATAAACTGTGTACACTGGTGCTGAGAAACTGGCAATAATAGTGGCAGCTTATAAGAATCAGTGCAAAAAACGCCCGTTTGCTAAATGCTGGAAATTTTACCCTTGATTAAGAAAGACATTAAGAAAAAAAATGGAGCTGGGAAGGCCATGTAATCCGTAGGATGAATAACCGGTGGATCATTAAAGTTACAGAATGGGTACCAAGAGAAGGGAACCGCAGTCGAGGACGGCAGAAAACTAGGTGGTTTATGAAGTTAGCAAATTTGCATGCGTAAGTTGGAAGCAGCTAGGGCAAGACAGGGGTAATTGGAGGTCGCAGGGAGAGGCCTTCGTCCTGCAGTGGGCATAAAAATAGGCTGCTGCTCATGATGATGATGAGATATTTCACCGCAAAGTACTCCCTGCTCTTAACCCATATACAAACACTGTGAGGAACAGAGAGGGTACAGTACATTGGCTTTATCATCTCCATTTAACCCTGTCTTGCGCTAGCTGATTCCAATATCCGCCTGCAATTTTCATAATTTGATCATCCCCCTCCCCAAGATTTCTGCTGTCCTCGACTGCGCTTCCGTTTTCTTGGCACCCATTCTGTAACTCTAACGGTCCACCGGTTATCCACCCTATGGATTACAAGGCCTGTCCAGCTCTATCTCTTTTTTGTAATGTCAACTATAATATCAGCTATCACCGTTTGCTCTCTGATCCACACCGCTCTCTTCCTGTCTCTTAATGTTAGGCCTAACATGTTTTGTTCCATCGCTCTTTGCGTGGTCCCTAACTTGTTCTCGAGCTTCTTTGTTAGCCTCCAAGTTTCTGCCCTATATGTTAGCACCGGTAGAATGCAATGATTTTATACTTTTCTTTTCAACAGCAGTGTTAATCTCCCAGTCAGGATTTGGTAATGCCTGCCGTATGCACTCCAACCCAATTTTATTTTTCTGTAAGTTTCCTTCTCATAGTCAGGGTCCCATGTGAGTAATTGACCTTGATAAACGTACTCCTTTACAGAGTGTTAAGAATATACTCTACAGATGCTTAAGAATATACGATGACAATGCCCCTGTCTACCTTGTCGTAGGCTCCTTTAATATCTATAAACGCTCTCAGTAAAGGTATAGTCTGAGCAACTGAAATCTCTGCGCATTAAGTTAGTACAAACATATTAGCCCCTAAGCGTCTGCCTGGTTTCTCCCTGTAAAACATTTTTCTCCACCCACTTCGACAGTTAGAATTTTATGGCTTGCATTGCGATTCTAAACCGGGTGTTTCAGCGAACACTTATTTTTCTGTAATTGTCTGTGGCAGATGGCACTAATCTAGATCATGATGGCGGTCTACTCGAGGAGGGACATTACTTGCACAAAAAGTTTGCATGCATAATCACCTGGGCTGTGCACCGCCCTGTTCAAGGTCGTCCACCGTCCAGGCGACCGAAACCTTTGGTTAAAGAAAGCAAAGATAAGCGCAAAGTTGTGCGTCTCTCTCTCACGCACACACACACACACACACACACACACACACACACACACACACACACACACACACACACACACACACACACACACACACACACACACACACACACACACACACACACACACACACACACACACACACACACACACACACACATATATATATATATATATATATACGTTGAAGATTGGCTGGAGTCGTACGAACGCGCCAGCAACACCAACAGATGGTACAATCCCTTCAAGCTCAGCAACGCGATCTTCTATTTATCGGGCGTCGCCAAGCTCTGGTTCAAAAACCACGAAGCCGATCTCCGCACGTGGGCTAGCTTCAAAACCAGCATCGCGGACGTTTTCGGTCGCCCTGGCGTGCGCAAACTTCGCGCTGAACAGCGTCTACGAAGCCGATCCCAGCAAACTGGTGAAACGTTCACCAGTTACATTGAGGACATCGTCGACCTCTGCCGGCGTGTCAACCCGACGATGGCGGAGGCGGACAAAGTACGTCACATCATGAAGGGCATTTCCGACGATGCATTTCATATGCTGCTGTCCAAAAACCCGGGCACTCTTTTTCAGGTCATTGAGCTTTGCCAGAGTTTCGACGAGCTCTGCAGACAGCGTCTTCTCCCACGGCGCCCACCTGTGTCCGATGAAGCCTCGCGAGCGTGGCCGCGGCTCCTGAAATGGACTCCCTGTTCTGCCAGATAAAAGAGTTCGTCCGTGCTGAGGTCGCTCGTCAGCTTTCGCTGCTGTCCTCAACCACGCCACCACCCTCGCCTTTGCCGGCCAACCTTCGCCAGGTCATCCACGAGCAAGTTTGCGCAGCTCTCCCTTCTGCCCGCGAGAGTCCGCCGGTGCCAATTCCCGTTGCTTTTTCCGAGGTGACTGCACCTCTCACCTATGTCGAGGCTCTCGCGCGGCCCCCACCTCAGGCCTTTGCACCATTCCCATCAGCCGTGCCACTGCGTCCAGCTCCTGAATTCGTTCAGCCGCGGTACCCACACAGCAGTGGACAATGGCGCACTCCTGACAACCGGCCAATATGTTTTGAGTGTGGTCTACCTGGCCACATTGCACGATTTTGCCGTCGCCGCGCACCATCCTACCGCCGTCGCTTCGACACCGAACCACACGTTTCCCCATACCCGTCATCCTCCGCCTCTCAGAACCCTGGCCCGATGTCTTCCTATTCCGACCACCGCCCTCTTGTTGACCGCCGTTCGCCATCAGCTCGACGCCGCTCGCTTTCGCCGATGCGTCGACGTCCTTCTACGCCTGAACGGGAAAACTAATCGCCGCAGTTCCAGAGGCAAGAACTGCGTCACCCACGAACAGACCAAGGCCTCTCTCTTCTCTGACTAATGTTATTGACGTATATGTAGACAGCGTCGCTGCACTCGCTCTCGTTGACAGTGGTGCCGCAGTTTCAGTTATTAGTGCCAAACTTTGCCGTTCGCTCAGAAAAGTTACGACGCCCCTGTCGAACGTATCACTTCGTACTGCAAACGCCGATCGCATCACGCCTGCAGCTGCTTGTACTGCTCGCGTTGTGATCAACGGCCTCCTCTACATCGTCGAATTTTTGGTGCTGTGTTCTTGTTCCCACGATCTTATTTTGGGCTGGGACTTCCTTTCCGTTAATAAGGCCGTCATCTACTGTTCTCGCGCTGAAGTGGAATTTCAAACGCTGTGCGACGCCCCGGCCGCTCCTTGACGCTCGTGAACCTGAAGATAAAGTTTTTGTTGCCGAAGACGTTACCATTCCACCGCAATATTTTGCCCTTGCCACAGTGTCATGCAACATTGTTGATGGTGCCAGCGCACTTTTTAAGCCATCTGCCATTTTCGCTCGTCGCAAATGTTCCCCGCTGCCTTTCGCTCTTTTGGACGTTCATGCCGGCGTCAGCAGACTGCGCGTCGCCAACCGCTTGTCCTGTCCTCTCAAGTTGCTTCGTGGGGAGTGCGTTGGCCGCGTCCAGTGTGTCGACCCTGCTGCCATCATTGACATGCCAACTGGTTCCATCGCCACTCATGAGGTCGCCGGAGTGACCTGTAACCCCGCGCAGGAGCCGACTTCGCCCGATGTTTCACATGGCTCCATCGCCGACATGTTAACTGTTTCCCAACGCGCCCAGCTTCTACACCTTCTCGACAAGTTCCGTTCGTCTTTCGACTGACAGCATGTTCCCTTGGGCCGCACGTCAACTGTTTGTCATCGCATCGACACGGGTGCCAGTGCGCCACTGCGACAAAGACCCTATATCGTGTATCCGCGACAGAGCGCCGTGCCATAGATGACCAAGTAGCTGACATGCTCAAGCATGGCGTCATTCAGCCTTCGGAGAGCCCCTGGGCATCTGCCGTTGTTCTTGTTAATAAGAAGGACGGATCGATTCGATTCTGTGTCGATTACCGTCGTCTTAACAAAATAACTCGTAAAGATGTTTACCCTCTTCCGAGAATTGACGACGCCCTTGACTGTCTCCAGGGCGCGGAGTTCTTCTCTTCTATCGACTTACGTAGCGGCTATTGGCAAATACCCATGGCAGCCGAAGACCAACCTAAAGCGGCCTTTGTAACACCAGATGGCCTATATGAATTTCTTGTCATGCCTTTTGGGCTTTGCAACGCCCCAGCAACATTTGAGCGTATGATGGACAACCTGTTGCGTGGTCTCAAGTGGAAAACGTGCCTGTGCTACTTAGATGATGTGGTTATTTTTTCGCCCGATTTTCCCACCCATCTCTGTAGGCTGGAGGAAGTGTTACGGTGCCTAACTTCCGCCGGCCTTCAGCTCAACCTGAAGAAATGCCACTTTGGCGCAAGTCAGCTCACCATCCTTGGCCACGTGGTATCGAAACACGGTATTCTTCCTGACGCCGCCAAGCTCCGTGCAGTTGCTGATGTTCCCAAACGTTCCTCCGTAAGATTACAGCAGGCAGCGTGTCTCAACCAGAACAGCTCAGGCAATCTCGAGCTCGCGCCTCCCGGACGACTGGCGATGTCGCTGCAGCGCCGGGTATTCCTCTTCACGACAATATATATATATATATATATATATATATATAGAGAGAGAGAGAGAGAGAGAGAGAGAGAGACAGAGAGAGAGCAAATGACGGTGCTCTGCTCCGGACCACCGTCAGCTAGCTGCACTTCGCTGTTTGTGCGATTGAAGCGAGGAAATGTACAATGTGGCGTCATTCTTAGACGTGCTTCTACTCTTTGTGGACTCGGCCATTTTTCGTCACGGCGCAGTTTCGGCAAGGTCACCGCAAGTTGACCGCCAGGGGCACTGCGAGCATAGCCACCTGATTGAGTGAGTGAGTGAGTGAGTGAGTTCAACTTTATTAGGATCCAGTGCAGACGCGGAGGTTGCCCGCGCCACTCGGCTACTCTGTGGTGTCTCGCCCTAATAAAGACGAGGAAATGTGGCGGTGCCTGGCATGCCACAGCAGCAGGAGCTTCTGCCGAAGCGAAAGAGGCGCTTATGCTGCTGCGTGAACGAACGCGTAATAAAACAGATATGACCGTGTTACCTGCACAACTTAACATTACTCAGCCAACCCAGAATCATAAATTATTCAGTTGTGCGCTGAGTAACTCCAATGGAGCGTTTCTAACCACGTGACCTGAAACTCCACGGGGAGTATAATGACACGTATACTTGTTTATCTTTCACCGGTGGCCGCTTTCCATCGGCTAACAAATGTTAAACGTTATCGCTTGGCGCAGGACGCGCCTGCTTTGGACGCGCCTGCCGTCGTCTGTGGTCACCGACGCCCATGTAATCTGATTGTATGAGCGGCGCGAATTGTCTAGAACTTTCTGAAAGACACGCTGGCACCAGGGATTAATCTGGAACCTTCGATGACTCACGTATAAAAGCCGACGCGTTTCGCCGCTGATCAGATTTTCGACGATCGCTGACTGTGTTCGCCGCTATCGTTTACCTTCGACTGCAACTTGCTTTTGAGGGCACAGGTTCGCCCAATAAAGTCCGTTTCGTCGTTCACCGTTTTGCGACTGTTTTATTCACCGTCACTACTACGTCACAATAAGGTCAAGCCGTTTTTATACTCCATCACCTATAGCAACGGCAGTCTAATGACGACGTATGCTGTCTACACTCTGCTATGAAGGAGTAAATTATGGGGACATGGGAGTTAGGCTGATAATCGATAAAACTCCCATCTTGGTTAATTTTTGCTTGCAGTGCACGAGGAGGCCTTAGGAAATTGAAATTATTACTTATTCTGCCAAATGTATATACATGGCTGTTGCTAAGATGAGCAACACTGCTAAACGTACAACGCGAAAACAAGTGGGAAGGAAGCCGTACCAAAGGATATTGATTATAAAGGACATTAATTTTTGTTTAAAATGGCAAAACAGTTACATATCACGACCCAACAGTGTTCTCATCTCCACATGGAAATAGAGGGCGTAGCCTAGCAAAGGAGTGGTCCTGTATTGAAAAAACAATGATGACTGTAAAGTTGAAGGCAATCGTGATTTTGTACGTATTATTAGCTAAGGAGGCTGGCCAATGGCAAGCATCACACACGAATAAAATGTTTCGTGCATTGGACCGCAGCCCATAAAAATTCGCAATAAACAAAGGCTGCAGCCGGATAGAGATTGTACTTTCGTGCCATCGCTCGCCTCTTCGTCAAAATTGATTCAGTAAGTCATGCTTTCAGCGTATTCACAAAATTGTTTTTCTTTAGGTGTGGCCTACTGCCCCGCTCTTGGCGGCTATTTCTATAGGCCGTGCCAATCACCGTGCCGTGCGGAGTCAACCCGAGGCCGCATGCGGCTGCCAAAACGCTGACACTCCCCAGTGGACTGATCAAAATTGCCTAGCTTCGACCGTAACGCTAGAGTTTTATGTGCGGACACATGTGACATCAACGAATTCTATATCATTCCTGCCCCATTTCGTCCCCGTGACAATGATGGATAGCACTGAACCACAACACCGTTGGCTATCACTAGAGGCAAGCGAATCTTAATGGATCAGTTATTCGGACAAGGGTACTCTGCGAAGGCGCCCAGGGGAAGTATGTTTTTCATACCACACTCACCACAAGCCACTTTTTGCCAATTTGTAAGTGTTCGCAGTGAACACTTCTTAGGAAATAGTATTAATTTAGTCCTTTCTATTGAACTGCCTTATCCGAAAGCGAAGCGTGAACATGTCTCTGAAATCTATGTTCCCACAGCAAATGCTTTCGGACATTGCAATTGCAAATTTATGTGTATCAGTTTAATTAGGCGCACTCGCCGGCACTCTCAACTACGATTTCGCTCACTAGGGGGCTCATGCGGAAACTAGGTACATCTCCGAGTTTCCCTGCAGAAATACCTAAAAGACCTAATCTTGCAAGAAAATTGAAAAGCAACGCTGCTCAGTGGCAAGGTAACCATCAGTTCTTTGATATAGCTCAATTAACACAATTTTCTGTCAGTTCGGTCACATTGAATGAACATAGCTCGTTCACGTATGCTCTAATGAAATATTCGTAAATCAGTTCGAATTTCTACCGTAGCTTATGTACTCATCAATAGACGGTTTGTGGCTGGAGTCTCCATGGTAACCATACTGTTCATATCAGGTGCCGCTGCTACAGTAACTCTGACAGACAAGTGACATCTCTACATTGCCGGGGCAGGCGTACGAGCGCATTCTGCCCTTCATTGCTTCATAAATCTCAAGCCATGATTGCGTAGCACTGGCTACTTGCAATATACATTGGGAAGAACAGGACAACAGAAGCAGGAACAATTTTTTACGCCACATGCCTTGACCTGTGAGTAAATGGAAGCTGACGATGTCAGCGTTTGTGAAAGTTGTAGACGAAAAAGTTACACCAATTATCGTAACAAACATAAATCACCCGAAATTTAGGTCCTAACTTCAAAATCTCCCCTGGTTAAACTTTTCGTTACGAAAATGGTGTCCTACTTGGTTGACTGACTGCTGATGGTTCGCAGCGCCGGATCCAGGAGCACGCTGTATTGCAACGTTCGCACGACTCGCCTATGAAATTTCACTTGTGGGTCCGGACAAGGAAATATCAGCGCAATGATTTTGTGCGAATATTTTAGGGAACTGCAGAGTTTGTCTCGCTCTATTCAAAGGGGTCCTACACCAAGAACGAATGCGAAAAGGTTCAAATGTTGCTGCGACTGATACTATATATTGACACTCCAAGCGCATTTCTGCCGTCGTCGTCGCCGTGGTGTTCCGTATGAAGTGCAATCATGAAAACATTGTCGCCGCGCGCCGTACGCTGTATGTGCGAGTGAAAGCTTGCGCGGGTCAGCCGACGATCGCGGCTCAATCTCGCGCGCGCGAGGGACGAAGGCGGGGCGGAAGCGCGGCGTCTTCTTTCGCGCGAGAGGCACGGGGGAGGGGGGACGCGCCGGAGAAGGGAGAGTGCGTTCTGCTCCGGCGGCTGCTGCTTACGGCGTGGCCGCGCGGGTGCCGTATAACTTATAATAAAAGCGATCTGCGACATGGACAAAGTTCTCGCCCGCGCGGGCCTCATCTTCAAAGCGATTTGCGATGTGGACGACGTAAGCCACGCCGAGTGCCGGTAGTTTCGTATGCGCTGTGCTTTCTACGTTTACTTCGCATTAAAGCGAGAGACAGCATGAAGGTCAATTGGCTCGCTGCTGCTGCCGCTTTTTAACTACAGCGTCTTGACAGCGAGTTTCTGCGGTTATCGAGCGAGATGTGTTCATGTTTACCTCCGCGCGCAGGGACACCGTGCTTGTTGATTTAGTTAGCGAATGGTTGCAAGTTTATACGGCCGATAAAACTAATATCCCTACTTCGTACAGTTGTCTACAAACTTGCTATTGCAAGGGGTGTTTCGCCTTTCGGACGAAACTGCGACTTTTCTTTTTGGGGACCAACAATCTAAAATATAGTGTGGTATTTCTTGGGTACGCGTATACTGCAACATCGAGTTAGCCAACCTTTGAATCACAAGTTCTTCCGAAAACACTCGGCATTTGCAATGTTAAGCTAAGACAGACATACTGTACAAAAAAAATTACACCATCGTCCCTTTGGGGAACCCTGAGTAGTATGCGAAGCAGCCATGGGGTCGACTCAAGTTCGCATTAGTTTTCAGATCGGCCTGTCGCCGCTGCCGTTTCGTGGCAGCGGCTCGAGCCCTCTTCTCCGCGGCGCTGACACTGCCGTTGACGCTGGCGCTGTCCGTGGCACTCATCGCGGCGTTGCGGGAGGAGAATGAGAGGACGAAGTGAATGATGATGAGTGGGCGAAGCACCGGGGGATCATTCGGGCAAAACGCCGGAAGCGTTCTCCGGAAGCCGGAAGCTGGCTTCCGGGACGGGAAGCGGGACCGGAAGGGGACGCCGCACGGCGGAGGGAGGGAGGGAGTGACATAGCCCCGAGCATAAGATGCTTCGCATCTAAAAGACAACAAGGTATCAAGAAAGTTTCCCTGAAGATTTCTTTGACGGCAGTGCTGTGGTGATGTTGCACTAAATGGCGCTGTGCGGTCACGTGCCTGCAAATCAGCTGAGCATGCGCCGCTTCCCTGTCAACCATCCTGAGCGCCGATAAGGGCGCCGCTGCAACTTTCATAAAACCCTTCTTTGGTGGCGCAGCTGACTGGCGTCTGTTATTATAGCTGCGACGAGACACGGTCTTGTCCGTGCCTGGGGGCGGTCAGATTCGACGGAATGGAGTTGAGTGGCCGCATTGCAGAGTTCGATGTTAGCGGCAATTCCACAGGGAAGAATTCGTAGAGCTTACCCGACTTTGGCCAATTCAATGCCTGGATTCATGTACCTTAACTTGAATGTGACCGTGCTTTTTATGTGCCCCGATTTTAGTGTAGGTATGCGACCGGACTTTGTGTTTACTTTAGTGCACCTATGTGACTGGACTTTGCATTGCTGGGTTTCTTAGTTCTTCTTTCTGGGGTTTAACGTGCCAACAGCAGTCCTGATTATGAGGCATGCCGTAGTGTAAGGCTCCGGTGTAATTTTGGGGGTTCCTTTAGAGTTGACTTTTAGTTTTATTGCTTGTAAGTTAATGTTTTCTTCATTTGTGTATGTGAAAATGAGTAGCCGGTGCCAACTAAAGGCGACAGGATCTCCCAAGTACCATATAATAATGCAAGAGAATGCGTCGAGTGCATCGAAATATCTTGTTCCGTTAACAGTTGACTGCGGGCGGACGTAGACAAGAGGGCTGTGTTACTCAGCTGCTGCGGACCAGAAACGTACTATGTGATAGCGACACTCGCTAAGCCTCTTCGAGCTCCGAATATGGATTACCAGGTTATCATCGCCAGCCAATACTTTCCGAACGCTTTTCGAGGTTACGTGTTCGCCCAACGGCACCAGGAAAGCGGGGAATCTGTGACTGACTACTTCACTAGCTTGCGCTGGTTAGCCGGAAAGCTCGCGGTAGGCGGGGAAGGGTTCCCGCTTACCGAAATGCTATGCGACCGTTTGGTTTTTGAAATCGCCGACAGGGTAGTTCAACACCGTCTGCGGGCGCAAAAACAGCAAACGTTCGAAGGCGGCGTACGAGCTCGTAGTTCCAGTAGAAACTATGGCTAAGCAGCGGGAGGCGATGAGCGCCAACCGACAAGAGGCAGAAGTTATTTAATAGGACGAGTCATTTCAGTAGGGCGAATGTGCATAGAGACGCTGTGCCGAAAATAAAATGATTTTGTTCGGGCTATCTTCACGCACATGGCTGCTGCTACGCGTGCGAACAAAATGTGTATTATCGCGCTCGGTATGAGCTACAGCGAGGCAGCACTTTTCCACGCGCTTTCGTATCGTAGCTCACACCGAGCGCCTCAATGCACATGCAAAATAAAGTAGAGCGCCGAACGCCATACGAACGGATATTCCTCTAGTAGGAGTTTGTGTTTGCGAGATATTTCCATACATCATCTGTTGCTTTATATTAGTCTTTATTTGAAAGTGGAATACATATTAGCATTCACTAGCAAAACACGATGGCTTCCAACGGAATTGTTCATAAGAGCAGATCACTGTGAATCGTGATTTCGCACGTATTATTGAAGACGGCGGGCGGCCAACGCCGAAGAGCACACGTTAACGCAGAGCTTTATGAAATGGCTGCCTGCATTTTGACTCTAATAGAAAAAGAAAGTGCCACGCAACGTCTATATCTTCGTCCCAGTTTGAGTTGATGGTTATCTTGTCTGTTCCAGGCGCTGCACCGATTGGAGCCAACCCGAGACCGCAAGCGCCGGTGCCGAAACGCCTGAATATAGCTCAGGAAAGCTGTACGGTTGTGGTCGTAAGGTTGGAGGGTTGTGTGCTGACATACCCGACCAACCTGTATCCTCTATCTTTCTAGCGTAATTTCGTTTGTCCAGTTCTTCAGTTGAATAGACTACCTTCGCGCGACTTCTGCTGCCACTGTTCACCGAATCTTCGCGGATGACTCATTCGGACAGGGCAATTCTGCAGACGCACTCTGGGCATGCAAGGTTTTTTTTTCTGCACGCTCAACAAAATGCTGGTAGTCAAGACCCTCCACTAAACGGTGTTTAATTTGACCTTTCAAATTAAGCTCTTGCATTCATTAAAGGCAACAGTAAGAGTGACAGTAAAACGTACGATCCCGCAAATAATGTTTTCAGGCATTTAATCCCCAGTTGTCAAATCTATCAGTTTGTAGAAGAGGTACACGCAGATACTCTCAATCCCGCAGCGCTCATTAATCGGGGAACACAACTATTGATGACGTAAATATCCGTGTTTGCTTCGGGAAAAAGGTGCGACACCTTTTTTCAACGAAAATTACAACAACGCTCTTCATTGGAACGGCAAAAGCCAATTGTTTATCTTGATGAACGAATAGAGAATGCAGTTCGCTGTTGTTCTCAATGTACATAGCTCGTTCCTAAGAGACATAATGAAATAAATTCATTTGTCTTGAATTTCTGTACTTATATAGAGATATATTTTATCATTATGAATAGACGTTTAATTAGGGCTGGAGTTTCAACGATCCTATTGGCGCTCGTTGCATCTGCAGTAAATGCGTTAGGCAAGCCATACTTGGCATCTTGGGGACAAGCGCGAGATGCCCGTATTCTTCCCGCCATTGATGCACTCATCTCAAGCCATGATAACGTAGCAATCGCTACATGCAGTAGTCAGTGGGGAGAACAGAATATCGTTTTTTTGCGCCACCTGCCATGGCCTGTAAGCGTATGGAACCTGCAAACCGCAGAGTTTGGGAAATATATAGATAACAATTTTAGAGCGAACATCAAAACCAAGGTAATCGCCCGAAATTTGGGTCCTAACGTCAAAACGTGCCTTGCCAGAATTTTTCATAAACATGTAATGGCATACCTGGTTGACTGGATACTCCTAGATGATAGTGCCGACTCCAAACGCACGCTGTATCGTTTCGTGTGCAAAACTAGCCAAAGAAATTTCACTTGCGGTACCAACGAAGTAAATCTCACTGGAAATAGCGTTATTGAAAATTCGCAGGAATTAAACAGTCCGCGTGTCTCGGTGTACTCAAGGGGTCTTGCACCAAACACGCAAACAAAACGTTCAATGTCTTTCGGTTATAGCAATATAAGAAACAGTACTATATTCGTCGGGCTCATATATGACACAAGGCCAACTGGCATACATTATGAATTGGACGTCCTGTGGAAGATACTTGCCGCATTGAACGTTACTTTAAGACGCACATACTACCAAAACGGAAAAGATATTTACAGCAGCCTTGTTGACGGCAGTATTGACATGTCTGGCGATCTTCTAGCGGTAACTCCATGGTACATTGGCCTTTTCTCAATTCCAGCCATGTACGTTTCAGACAAAGAGATGTTCTACTTGAAATCAGATGAACCAGTACCGGTCTCTTTCCTTGACATTCTCTACGAGTCCAAGCTCGCTCTGTGGTTGCTGATCGCCTCACTCGCTGGCACCTGGTTCATTCTGTGTGTTACCGATTGGCAACAAAGTCAGCGTTCGTGGTCGTCGATCAGCCTCGCCGGTTCATTCTTGTTTCTGCTTGCTTCATTTTTATCCACTTCCTCACCGCTTCCTCGCCGTCAACGCTGGCACGTCACCCACGGTGTGTGGCTCATGGCCATCCTTCCACTTTCCAACTATTTCCGAAGCGAGCTCGTGTCGAGGCTGAGTGTGCAACGAACGCCGCCTGCAGTTGACACCATTGCAGCGCTTGAGGATGCGCTCGACGACCTCAAACTTGTGTGCGTCGAGCCGTCTACATTGGTAGCAAAAATCGTGAAGGGAGAGGATTCGGAAAGCAGTGGAATTTTCGGGAAGCTGCGTACAGCGTTTTTGGAAAAACAAGTGACGTTGCTGCACCGTGGCGAGTACTGCGTGAAATGTGCACTACGAACGAAGCATGTATGCATCACAAGGAGACTGGTATCGTGTTACATGAAATATCTGCTTGCTCAAGGCTCTGTGGAATCAAAAGAAGCGTTTCATACAGTTTGGACCTCTACAATTACTAGAAAAAACTTCCCGTATATGCGGGCATACAGGGATGTCCTGCGGAGAATACAGGAAGCTTCTTTACTTCAGTTGCCCGAGTTAGTCCTCTCAGTTAAGTGTCAAAGCAAACTAACTAGCGCCTCAAGCAACGAAGTTTCTTTAAAGCAGCTTGATGAACTGGCGAGTTTCTCATTCTTTTTCATTTCATTGTTATGCGTTGCTACTCTGGTATTTTTGATGGAATTGATTATTGGAAGGGTGTAAGACGTGACTACCCCATGCCAACAGTACCTTATTTTTCATTTCATCTTACGAAGATTTTCGGTAACAGAAATAGGTCTGAATACACAAAACAGAAAAGGGAAGCTGAAGACTTTATTAGTTTAACAGGGGCTTCTGCTGCATACACAGATCGACAGAAGGAAAACAACAAAATATTATAGCAAAAGGCGCGGCAGTAGCAGCAATAATAAGAACAAAAACAAAGCATCGTGTAAGGATCATCAATCAAGCACGAAAAAAGTGAATTTAATGCAAACAAACGGTAATAATCTTCTCCATCTGTTTCTGTGTCAAACAGAAACACATGCGTTTTGTTTACATTCAAAAAGATGAGGATCGTCTACTCTTCTTGATGCGCGAGACTGAAATATGCGTATTAGTATTACATTTGAGTGTCATGAAGCATGCAAAATAGGAAATGATAACGCAAGTCTGTGCAGTAACACAGTATAGTTACAGCACGTAACACATAGGTACGTTGAAGATGAAATAAACTGCAACAGATGTAATTTCGAATTAGAGAATTTCTGAACACTTTCGTTAGTATTGTCATGCTGATGTAGATGAACTCGTCGAAGATATTTAAAAGGGAGGGAATTTGGTGATCTGAAGCGTGTCTGCGATAGCACATCGCTGTCCAAGGTGATCTGTAAGCTTGCCTTCTTAAGGTACACGTTGCGCATTTGCTAGAATTTAACCTAGCATAGCTAGTTTTTCGGATCCTTTCTAATGAGCTAAAAATGAAATCTCCTTGAGTTTGGGTAGTCAGTGTTTAACAGTAAAGCTATTTTCCTCTAGCCCCCGTATGCATCCCTCTCATTCCTTATGCGGAGGGTGGGGTACCCTGGCCGGCTTACGTCCGCATCACGGCGCGTGGACAGGAATGCGTGGGCCGATCCCGGAGATTTGGCAATGTCGGGCCGACCCGCGGCGGAGGTTAAGCGGGCTTAAAACACTCCGCCAACTTACTGGGCCTTTGTGATGGACATAAATAAAGTTATTTCCTCCTCCGCCTTTCCGCTAACTTCGAAAATTAAGTTTAATATCTTGCGTCGAGTTAGACCCACATAAATTCGGCGTTGTAAGCGAAACACTACATATAGTAAGTGGATTTTTCAATGGGCCAAGCCTATTTAGAAAAAAATGAGAAGCACAACTTCGCGGTTATCTTGTGTTTATGTACCCAATAGTTTCGGTCGGTGGACCGACCTTTTTCAAGGGGTAAAGGAAATTCTCGCACCAGTCTTTTTATATTTTCAGGTAGAGAAACACACGCCCCCCCCAAAAAAAGAGAGAAAGGAGAGAGAGAGATAAAAAGGAGGAAAAAAAAAAAAGAAAAACATGAGGGATAGAGCCGATGGCCAGACAGATTAGATGTTGGTAACGGGGTTCTGCATAGAGCACTGCACGGCGGGCCGGGCCGTCTGAAGCGTTTGTCGGCGGGCTCGGGCCGGGCCCGGGCTTAAAGCCGTGGGCCCGGGCCGGGCTCGGGCTTGAGGCCGCGGGCCCGGGCCGGGCTCGGGCTTGAATCCACGGGCCCGGGCCAGACTCGGGCCCGCTCATTGAAGGGCCTAAGTAGGCCTTCGAGCAGACGCGACCGTTTTGCATTGCATGGTTCAATGCATACTGTGCCAAGCTGAAGTGACACGTGCAAGGTGACTGTCATCATCATCAGTCTATATTTATGTCCACTGCAGGACGAAGGCCTCTCCCTGCGATCTCCAATTAACCCTGTCTTGCGCTAGCTGATTCCAATTTGAGCCTGCGAATTTCCTAACTTCATCACCCCACCTAGTTTTCTGCCGTCCTGGACTGCGCTTCCCTTCTCTGGTATCCATTCTGTAGCTCTAATGGTCCATCGGTTATCCACCCTACGCATTACATGGCCTGCCCAGCTCCATTTTTTTCCGCTTAATGTCAACTAGAATATCGGTTATCCCCGTTTGTTCTCAGAACTGTATATCTTATCAGATGACTATATCTTATCAAAGAAAATAGTAAAACAGATGAAGTTCTCATTTTTAACAGCGGAGCTGTTTCAGCCGGGCCTAATGTGTCTGCTGAATCCAAAATGTGGGCCGATCCTGGCAGCAGTGCAGAAAGGGTCCAAGCGCAATGGCACATACACCTGTGAACTAGCGAAGCCGAGCCTGAATAAGTCTAGCTAAGAATGGTGGGGACTAATTGCCTATTGATAGGCAATTGATAGCCAATCAATAGCTAGTCGATAATCAATCAATAATCAATAAATTTCCGAAAATGCTGGGGATGACTTGGTAGTGCTTAGCCTAGACCAAATACGTGGCCAATACCTTACGGTAGCCAATCGACAGCCAATCAATAGCTAATCGATAATAGATCAATAATCAATAAATTCGGATAACTTTGTAGTGCTTAGCCTATCCCAAATACGTGGCCGATATCTTGCAATAGACTGTAAATAGGCCAATCAATAGCTAATCGATAATCAATCAATAATAAATAAATTCTGGTAAATGCTGGGGATGATTTGGTAGTGCTTAGTCTAGCCCAAAAGCCAGGACTAGCTAGGTGCTCATCATCTCCGCTGTCTCTTTAGCATTGCGCCGCCAGTGCAAGCTACGCTAATTTTTTTTTTTCATTTCTGCAAAAACGAACATTGTTTCCGCGTAAGCAAAAATAAATTATACAAAGAACCACTCCTCAAACCATTTCCATGTTACCGCTTTTGCGATCGCGCTATTACCAGTGTCGATACTATGGCATTATTTTAGCGCTAAGGCCAGTTACTTTTGTGCTTCAATGCATAAAACAGCGTTCTCCTCGAAAAGTGAACTGGAACGCCCATGCATTTCGTCGGACACTGAAAATTTATATCTCGAAACTGGTCCAGTCCTGAGAATTCGTTCCAAGTGGATACGCCTTGCGAACTCAGCGGCTGTAATTCGTAGATTGAAAGATGTGCCGTAAACTAATGAATTAAAAAGTTGATTCGCGTAGTTATGGTAAATGTTCAATTAGGTGTTTTGACCATCCATTAGGCCATCCATGTCAGAATTAGCTTGGAACTACATAAAACAGTTAGCCTCCTTAGAGCATCGTCGCATTAATGCGAACACTATAGAAATCCTGAGATATGGTCAGTTCCATACTTCAGAACACTCTATAAGCATCAGTCGTTAATACATTACCTACCATTCACTTTGAACAGATACAGAAATGGCGGTAATTTCAGTAAGAAAGAATTCAGCTGACACTTTGGTCGCTGGTAATGTATCATTATTCTGCCTTTGTGTATGGTTCTGAGTGTATAATGTAAATCCTGTTTCGTTTTCTTAGCAAATGTTGATCTTGTAAAATTCAGTCTCATGCTATGTTGTATAGCTGGTGTTGCGTTGTTTTGTATAGCTAGTATTGTTATTGTAGTGTTGTTTAAAATTCATTCTGTTAAAACTTTTTCCAATTCTGTTATTTCGCCGTGACGCAAATATTCTGTGTCTTTCCGTTCATAGCTATTTCGTCTATGAGGAATTCCAGCGACAGCTAGAAATATATGTGAATTATTGTGCATGTGTGCACACTGTTTGCTGTACTATTGCCTTGCCTGGTCTTTTGGGTCACGTCAAGCTACATATATAGCTTTTAGTCCAAAATGACCGTCCAGCATGTAAACTGGACAATAAATTGATTTGATTTGATTGATTTCGTCGGACACTTTGAAAATTATCTCTAAACTGGTTTAGTCCTGAGAATTCGTTCCAAGTGGACACGCCTTGCGAACTCGGCGGCTGTAATTCGCAGATTGAGAGATGTGCCATAAAATAATTAATTAAAACGTTCATTAGCGTAAATATGTTAATTCTTCATTTAGGCGCTTTTATTTCTCGTGGAAGTAATGGCCGCCTCATCGAGTAGTTTAGATCAAGGATTATAACTGTGCTATCTGCCACAGGCAATCTTTAAAAATTTGGTTCAATAAAACGCCCTGTATGTTGGCATGCTAAATGACATCATAGAACCATATCGTAGAAATCATGGTAAGTGCATGCGCACCACCAGAAAAATAGTAGCACAGGCAATGGGCCGGACTTACTGATGTTCCCGTGGGAGAAACAAAGATTTCGGCCTTTTATTGCTTATATACTGCAGCTGATCAAACCTCGAGAAGGTGAGGCTGACAGATACGGTACAATCTGTAAGTAAAAAAAAAAAAGGTTTTTTTCTTACAGGCCGGGCCTGGTCATGCACACGCGGGCCCTAACTAAGCTTAGTAAGGAACGCCCGGGCCGGCCGCCCGGGCTCAGTAACACGGGCCCGTGTCGCGCCTGGGCTTGGAACCGCGGGCCCGGGCCGGGCCCGGGCTGGGCTCGGGCCTCGTAAAGCGGGCCCGGGCCGGGCTCTGGCCGAAAAATCAGGCCCGTGCAGTGCTGTAGTTCTGCATGACGCGTTCCTGTCATCATTGGAAGTGGGCAGGTGCTTGATACGGTCCCCATTAAGCGTGCTTTTACACGTGAATCATGATTGGCAGCGGACAGGCCTTTGACACTGTCCCCTTTGCATGCGATTTTACATGATCGACGACGATGCACGGCGCATTCCCGTCAACAGCGGCAGTGGACATGTCATTGACAAGGTCGCTGTTCAACGTGTTTGACATACATGATTGACGGGTACGCCTGTCATCTTGAGCTGAACGTGCAGAAAAGAAAGAAGGAAATACACTAAGACCTGGTCGTGCCAGACAAAGAAAAGGGGAAAACACGAGAAACACGAAAGAAGAAATAAACTGCAAATATAATATTAACAGCCTGGCGAAATAAGCATGAAATAAAAAGCAAGGCACAGTAATGTGGGTGGTTCGGTCCGCTCCCCCACTGGAGTATAGTGGGCATTCTTTTAATGTCACCACGTGTTCGGCTTGCCTATGCCGGGATTCAGTTCTTATTTAGCTAATTTAACTTATGGACTCAGAAACGAGAGGTTTCCCATGTATTCATTTATGCCGACACGGGGACTGTATCAAAGACCTGTCCAATGCCAATGATGACAGGAACGCCCCCGTTACCAACATCTAATCTGTCTGGCCATCGGCTCTATCCCTCATGTTTTTCTTTTTTTCCTTTCTTTTCTCCCTCTCTTTTCTCTCTTTTTTTGGCGTGTGCTTTCTCTACCTGAAGGTATAAAGACTGTTGCGAGAATTTACTGTACCTCCTCGAAAAAGGTCGGTACACCGACCGAAACTGTTGGCTAATTACACCTAAGGTAACCGCGACGTAGCGCTTCTCATTTTCAATATATATATATATATATATATATATATATATATATATCGAAGAACGCGATGGCTGGAGAAGCGGAGGACGAAGTTCGCGTAGTTTAGAATAAAAGTATGGCATCTCAGCCACGGCACATGTCTTGCTTTTGAGGTGACACAAGTCGACAGGATCCGTCTCATCAACCTGCTATGGCTACCCCGAAGCCTCCACTCAACATACCGAAATACAAAGGAACGCCAGAAGACGTCCCCAGTGACAAGTGGCTCCGTCTTTTCGAGATGAAAGCCGCTGAAGCATCATGCACACAAGGCGATCGGGTCAGTCGCTCCAACGGGTACATCGAAGGGGAAGCGTTCAGGTGGTATCTGAAAGATATTCGGCCACAGCGAATCAGGGAAGACATCAAGTGTGGCATGCAGGACCGCTTTGCCACGACCAATGGAGATGCCTTCCGGCTTTTCGTTCACTACCGGCTGAAAGGAGGACAGACCATTAAGGAGCACTCAGACGAAAAAAGACGACTGGGTGCCTTAATTGGTCGACCTCAAAAAGTGCCACATCATCCCTGGGTTGACTGACGGGGTTCCGCCGGACGTGGAACTAGCGCTAGCCGGACTGTCTTTCACCTCGCCATCAGAGTGGCTCGCCGCTGCCCAAAAAGACGAGACTTCCATGAAACGGGTTAGACGACTTTCCTTTACTCGAACTCTCAGTACAATGTCATGAGATCCACTTCGCTTCAGCAGACCGCAGCACTCAACGTTGATATCTAGCCTGCGTGTTCCACGAAATGAATGTAGATGCTGCTCAGCTGCTGGTTTCCCCGACTGTCTCATTGGCACAATGAATGCCCGCGCCGCGGGAAGGTGTCTGCTCTTGATAGTACATCGAGAAAAGGGAAGAGCGACCCAGAGTTTCACTAATACGATTTAAAGCTCTCATCAACGGAAAACCAGTCACTACAACTCTCGATACAGGAGCAGCGATTACTTGTATCAGTGAGACGGAGGCACTTTAACGTCACATTTGAAGAACTTACATCAAGTATTCGAACTTTGGGTCGCTTAACCATTGAGTTGCAGATTGGAAACATCACAAAGAAAGTACATGTACACGACCTGCAAGTCTCAAGAACGCAGGTGATTCTTGGCCTACACAGTGCTTCGTACTTCAATATTTCTGTAAACTTGGAAAGCAAGACATTTAGACAAGCATGTGACATCCTGAACGCACACGGTCAGAACCATGAGAAAAGCACTAAAGCATCTCTAATCAAGACCCTCGAAAAGGAGGCTATGCTCGAACCTTGAATGAAGTCGCAGTGTCGCCGGAAAGGCGAAGCATCGATTGCGATAGCAAAATATTGGACAGCTATACAAAGTAAGGACAGTAGTTTTGTGAGCCGTATAAACTTGTAAACATAGGCATACTAACTGAATTAAAAGCATGGCATCACGCGTCCACAGGCAATTATGAACGCATCTCACTCGATGATCGCGGAAACTGGCTATTAAAAACGCTGCATTAAGTCAGCGCAGCGCCAGCAGCGAGCGAATTAAGCTTCGTTCCGACGCTCGCATCAACGCGGTCTGAGCCCCGAATACACAGGAAGGGCGGACTCTGCCGCCGTCCGCAGATGACTTTCAAGATACAGCCGCGCGGGCAGGCACTCGCGGCGGAGAACCCCCCCCCCCCCCCCCCCTTCCCGTGAGGCCTTCCGTCTCAGCGGGAATGCGCGGCCGCAGTAAAGCGTGGCTCCCCCCCCCCCTCCCCCCGGGGGATTTTCGGCGCGGCAGGAGCGCGCGGCCGCAGTATGGCGCGTCCCTTCCACCTCTCTACCCTCTCTCCGGAGCGTTGTGCGCGGCTGGAAGAGTGCTCTTCCTTCCCTCTTCCCGCCCTTGTGTGCGCGAGCCACGACTGCCGGCTAACCGTCGCATGCTTTCACTCGCGCATAGAGCGTATGGAACGCGGCGACGATTTCATCGCCCATGGGCTTCATACGAAACCTCACGGCGATGACGGCAGCGACGGTGACGTTGCTATCGCAGTAATAAGTATGAAGATATCTTCTGGAAATCCAAGATGTGCATTGGATGCATCTGTATTGAGCAACATAGGACCGCACTTACCAATGGTGTTCCAATTTATCGAGCACTATACACATGTTGACAAGCATCCTTGTTGACGTTCTTGTTAAGCAAGGTATTGTGAGACCTTCATTGTCCCACACGCTGCACCGGTCATCTTAGCGGAAATGAAAGGGGAAGGGACGCACTCATTCATGTATTGACCGCCGCAAGCGCAACATCGTAACGGTTCCCGACTATCAGCCAACTCCACGGATTGACGGTGTCCTTGACCAGTACCAGTCCTTACTACATAGAATTAAACTTCCCCACACTGGCATGTCCGGATGCATCCTGACGACATTCAGAAAACTGCGTTTGTCACGACTAATAGCCATTATGAATGGTTGATGGCTCCCTTCCGGTTAAAAACACTCCTGCCACCTTTGCATGAAGTCGATAATAGTGATACATCGACTCAATAATGTAATAAGCTAGTTTGACGATGTCGTATACTCAGAGACCTTTGAAGACCATCTGCGACATATCGAGGGATTACTGAAAGCTTTTAAGGCTGAGAATGTAAAGTTGAAATGCAAGAAGTGCCAATTTGCCAAGTCCAGCATAGCGTACTTGGGCCACAAAATTTCACAAGGAACTGTGACACCTAAGCAAAGCAACGTTGTTGCGACGCTGAATTTTCCAACACCCAAACGAGAGAAAGACCTCCAGCGTTTTCTCGGCACCGCAAACACTTACAGCCAATACATCCCTCTATTCAGTGCTATCACTCTTCCTCTCCCAAAACTGCTCCACAAAGACACTAAATGGACGTGGACAGAAGTATGCCAACAAGCCTTTTTGTAACTCAAGAAGCGCATAACTGAAGAACCAGTGCTTCTTACATACGACGCTTCAAGACCGTGCACTGTATTCTGCGATGCTTCTGGTGAAGGGATTGGTGCCGTGCTGAAGCAGCCAGACGACACAGGAAATGAACACCCTGTTGCATATAATTCCGGTGAACTACTCAAGCACGAAGTCAACTACGTGATTACAGAGAGAGAATGTCTTGCCATCGTGGATGCGATTGACAATTGGCATTGCTATCTTCATGGGAAGCCGTTCACTATTGTAACTGACCATTCCGCGCTACAGTGGCTGAAGAATGTCAAGAATCCTCAAGGTCGGCTTTTTCGATGGTCGTTCAAGTTATCAATGTATGACGTGAACATTAAACATCAGAAAGGCATAAGAAATGTTGAAGCTTACGCACTTTCCAGAACTCCTGTAGTGCAGATTCTTTCACCCAGCGATCCTTTAGAAATGGAATAACAAGCGCCCGAAAGGAACGCACTCACTCGAAAATGACATAGTCATCATCAAAGAGAAGAGCCTAAAGAAGATATACGAGCCCTATAAACTGCACCCAACCATTCTTAGGAACGCTCATCAACATTTTGGTCATGTGAAGAAGACATTGTCAATCCTTTCTCCACAATACTATTGGCCAGATATAATAACCGATGTCGCTAAGTAAATTGGACATTGTTACACATGCCAGAAATGCAAGAGGACCAAAATAAATACGGATAACTTCCGTCATTGCCTCCAGCTGAAGAACCGTTTGACCTTTTTGCAATGTACACAATTGGAGGATTTTCTGGATGAGGCTCGTCAAAAATATTCATCCACGACCACTTGGTCATTTACCATGCCACTATGTATGGGCGTTCGCTCACAAAAATGAAAACAGCGATGCCTACATTTCGTACTTAAAAAGCATTTCGCAACCGACAAACCACGCGAGTGGTTTGCTGATCACGCCAAAGGGTCCACAACAAGAGAGTTTAAGCAGCTGCTAAAGCTTCACCGAATACGTCAACTCTTCATGTCCTCTCATCATCCCCAATGAAACGGTGTGAATGAGCGGACAAATCGAATCATAGTCACCAGACTTAAATACAAGAGCAACAATGAACCACAGAAGTATTGGACCAAGCTGCTATTGGATGTCATCGACGAATACTATAGAGCACCTCACAACGTTACTGGTTACGCACGTAGGTACCTGATGTATGGTATTCCATCTGATCCAATATTGGAGTAACCAGATGAAGCTGCTGAACAAGTAAGGAAAACTACCGTTAAGAACTCGCTCGCTATAGCACAAGTGGAACAGAGTAAGCTATGACAGGAAGTTTCTCCCGCTTCACATTCAAGTCGGCGACTCCATACTTTACGAGCCACCATGGCAACCCAACAACGGCCATTTGTGTTCCGTAATTGAAGGTCCTTACAAGATTCTACGCAAGGTATCACCAGTGAACTATGAGATCAACTGCTTAGTGACGCCTTTAGGCAGAGTCAATGACTTTGTTCATGTCAGCAAACTGCGCCGTTACTTTGCACATTCTCAACTTAGACTTTCCCTTGGGGACTTGGAAACGTGTGACAATTGAACGCGATGGCTGGAGGAGCGGACGACAAAGTGCGCCTGCTTTAGAATCAAACATATATATATATATATATATATATATATATATATGAAAGTGCAATAAGTATAGCAAGTTGGCCTCCATGCGCTTTGTTTTAAATCCTGTGTGACGAATAGTGATAGGGGGAGAGAGTGTGGCAACGGCCCCTGGGCACTTGGCCTGAGCTTCTTTGGTTATAATGCCACGCGCGTCGGAGGTAGCGGCGTGGCTGCAGCAGCGATTGCGGCAGATGCATGGGAGGTGCAGTGACCTAGGCGGCGCTTGTGTCGGCTAAGTGTGGTGCCGTATGAAAAAGATTGTATGGTTTCATAGAGTGTGCCGCCCATATATGTAGCTTAGACAGCTTCGCTGGTAATCCATCCTCATATGAATGTTGCGGCCCCATGAATTTGTTTTTTATACAAGGGAATAAGAGCTGAATCTTGCGGGCATACATTGGATCCAAACAGGGGAATTACATTGTTTTTTAATGTTATAAGCCCCTGATAACTTTTACCTGAGGTTGTTCCCCGATACTTACATGCAGTATGATTAGTGAAGGAGTCAAATGTTCTTAATTTGGCATTTATTCATCCACAAAATGAACATGCTTGCAAAAGCACTTAAAGGTGTGTGTTTGCAGCTTGACGGGTTTCTTGCGTCATTCCATGGCAATGAAGACAAATACAAAGCATAAAATGAAACACTCTATACACTGAGGGCGATTTTATATCCAAGTAATCAGTACAAAATGAATGTATAAAAAGGTAGGTAAGCAATTGACATCCGTAGTTACTTTCGTATGACGAACATATCAAACTTTACAAAATACATATGTCAAAAGAGAGACAGCAATCGAGTTACATAGAATGTTACGCGTGTACATGCACACAAACTAAAGTATTGTACGCTTTTGAAGAAAGAAAGGAAACACTTAACTCAGGAAAATAAGTAGCTACATCTCTTAGATTAAAATATTTGGTTTGAATTTAGTGGTCTCCCAACGAAGCTTTCCCAGAAATGTTATTTGCCTCGATGCCGAAGTGAGGCAGTTTACTTACAAAGTTGGGGAACGCGACTGGCTAAGCCATTTGATACATAATTGGCACGTGAGAATGATAATAGCCATTGTTTAGGAGAGAAGCTCCTTAGGTTTTCACGATGTCCGTTGTCGCCGTCGTCGTCGTAGCTCCCCGTCGCGCACGCAGCGCGCATACCGAGGCTCCGAAACCCCTGTCTGAGCAAGCGTACGACGTCATGCGCAGAACCGTTCGGAGAGCGCAAGCAGCGCGCATACCGACTGTGCGCAGGTGTTGCGCCGGCGCCGCGCCGCTGTCGCTACACTTAGCAGTGCAGTATGGAGGAGCGCGAACGTAAACGCAAACGTCGTGACTCCGATCATACACTTCGAGAACGAGGTGCGGCAGACCAACGGCAACGCCGCGAAGCTAACCCCGAACTATGATCACCAGAAGCAGCAGCACGCCGGCAATGGCAGCAAGACCCCGAAGCGAAAGCTCGAGAAGCAGCCGCAATCGTCCAAGGAGCTTCGCTCCATCATCAGCATGCACTTCGTGGATCGGCTGCCAATTTTTTTAGCTAATCATCGGCTGCCGCTTTTTCCGCTATAAAACCACGAAGGTTTAATAGCTGTATTTACAACAAATCTGGCATTTCATGCCAAGGTTGACTTCATAAAAATGTTGAATACGAATAATCTTGGAAACTGAAAACAGCTCTGGTGAAGGTGCTTCGAATTTGCGATATGATGATCGGCACTCTGAAATCAAATTGAAATCAGCTGTTTTCTGCGGCAAAATAACACTGTGAAAACAATAAATAAACACCACGAAACCTGAAATGTTCTAGTTTGGTGAACAAAGTTTGATAATTTAGCCTGTCAAATACTAAAGTAGTTCACAAAAACTGCTTCCGCTATTTTCATCTTGTCAAACACATTTAAAATTAACTCTTTTCGAGTTAGAAGTCTCAATCAGGTCGACATACCACGACGAAAAACATAATACTTTGTTGATATGATGTAATATTTATCACAAAATTATGCAATTTTTGTACAGATAACTTTTTATGACGCCTTAGATAGAATAGGCAGTAATGAAAGTGGCCTCATTGGATATCATATTTTTGACCCCGGACCTAATTAAGATATATAAAATAAGAATATTTTGTGGGACAGCTCGTTTAAATCACGCGCGTTACTTATTTTTTTTAAACATGACCGTTGTGTCAACGTCATGGTAACTAGTAGGTTCAAGAGAAACTGTATGCAAGCTGCGTGTGTGTAAAAACTTGCTTACTGCTTTGTCATGAGTCGTTCTTCGTAGACACGCTGTTCTTCCTCGGTCAACACAATACGCGGCCTACCCATTACACGGCCGGAACCTAACTGAGATAACGTGCCTATACAGTGTGTGATGTCACAAGGCAAAAAGTCACACCCATTGGCTGTTAACCACAGCTGGGACAAACCGGCGATATGCTTTTGCTTTGTATCGAGGCTACGGCGTTTTTGGTCTATGCGTTCGGTATGCACAAGTAGCGATGCGCTGGCAACTACGTATAACAGCGCCGCTGTAAAACTTTCGACACGACAAGGAGACCTTCCAATAGGGGAACTACAGATAAATAGCCGGATCTGCTTCATTTCCGCACTTATGTTATGTTATGGTATGTTATGATTTTCAAGGGACCAGGAAATTTGCTTGTTGGAAACTTCTTGTTGATTATCTCTGCACAAAATTGAAATAGAATGTTTGAAATGTGCCCTTTAGTGCCACAACCTTGTTTTATCAAAACCCGCAGCCACATTATTGTGTTTCTCTGTATTACTTTGATGACCTGATTAGTTACAGGGCTTAGTGCCACGCAATTTGCTGCATTATTTCCTTTAAGAACAAGCCGCTGTTCCATTTCATTACCAATGTAGTAATTAGCCCGGTGGGCGAAGTAATTATTCATTAACGTAGCTGTTTAAACGGCAGGCACAGCACCAGTAGAATTTCGTATTCGAAATTCTCTAATCTAATTTACATAGGCCGCAATGTATGAGGCGTTTTGCATAATAATGCGGTTCACAGCATCTTCATGCAGGCGGCTCTCTGCCGTAGCTCGCGACCTGCCTTGTCAGACTTTAGTTGTAGTCTTCATTTTGCGTGGACTATACCGCATGTTCCCGCTTGTGCTAATGCATGCTTTAAGTCATGTACTATTGTCTGACGTTCTCGGATTTTCTCCTTTGTCACACCTTTAGCAGGCGGCCACTGATCATCCTCTGATTTGCGACTCCGAAGCTGCTGGCGCGATCTACTACAGAACCGACTCGCCGGTGCAGTAAATCTGTTTTCTTTTGCCATTCCACGGCGCGGTATCTTTCGTCTTTGAAGAGAATGAGGTAGCCGGCGGACTACGTTGCCCACCACATTGTGCCGAAATCCGGGACCTCCTTAACGACGTAAACCTTACCGACGCACGACATTGCTGCTCTTGGCCTGCGATTTGATGAGAGTGCCCAGGCTACCAGCTGACAGGTAGAACGACTTCTTCGACTGCGCCAAATCATCCGTTCGCAACACGACGCCATCGTAACCGAAGCGGAAGGTGGTTTAAGGAGACAAGAGCTCTCGAGATGTGAGGTGAGCGTACATGAAGGTCATAACGAGGCACTCTAGTACAGATCACGAGACATGGCGAGTGGGTATTTGAAGAAATGCCAAACGACTTGCTCGAGAATGAGACATCAGACGCCATAAACTACAGTGACAATCAACGATATCCTAGCTAGGGGTTGAAATTCCACATTCTCTTCAAAGACGAAAGATACCACGTCGTGGAATGGCAAAAGAAAACATAAATTTACTGCACCGGCATCCGAAGCCGCAGAACCGACGAGCAGAAACACATCAAGAAATCTGAAGGCCCAGCTGCCTGAAGTGGAGCTCAAGAATTATGACGGAAACCGGAAGAATTGGCAACGTTTCAGGGTGGAATACTCGACAGCCGTGCACAACAACTGCGATATCATTACTAAGGGGAAAAAGTTAACGACTGGAACGACCTTGTTTTCAGGAGCAGTTCTAGACTTCCTAGGAGTGTTATAGAACGGCCCAGTTTCCATTCTGAAGAACAGGTTCGGCAACGCAAGCATCATATTGCGAGATGGCATCCGAAGTCTACTAGATTCGAAGCCCATGTTATCATCGCTGAACTTTAGCCGCTGAATGACGAAGTTAAAACCTTTAGCATCGAGATCGCTTGGTGTCGCAGCAGCGCGACTGGACCACTGCTTCGTCTCATAGGTGCTTGTGCTCAAATTTACCGGTAATCGCACCGAGGCCTCTGAATAAATTGACGTGAGTACGGCTAGTCAGAAAAAAAATCCTCACGAAGGCCAGCCGATGTATTCGGTGCCTCAAGCAGGGTTACAGGCTGGAGTCTGTAAGGGGGCTACAAAGATGCAGGAAACTTTCGAAGAGGCGCATACCTTTCACGTGCGCCCCGGATATCATGAAGGAGGAAAACGTGATTTGTACCCCGGTGAGTCTTCGTTCGCAAAGATAGAGCCCCATGGCATTACTGCAGACTTTAACGGCGAGAGCTGCAGGCAAAGCGTTAACGAAGCAATGCAGTATCCTCCTAACTCCCCCTCCTCCTCCCCCCGCCTCCCCGGTGGCAGTCAGGGCTGCTTTATTACTACCGATGCGTCACGTACAGTCGACTGGAAATGTGTGCATTAGCAAATAGTGACATCGGAGTTTTTGGCGGACCGATCAAGCTGATAAAGAGAATGGGCTTGTGCACCAGAGCTCTTTAGTTACAGAGATTGTGGCTCAATACTAAACATCGTAGGAGCCGACTATTACTAGTATATTGTTACCGGCAAAGTGAACATAGTGAATGCAGTGATCAAAGGCCACAGAGACCGGATTAGGTTTAACCATCAAGGACACCTGGTTGTACCAGGTAAGACTGTTCATTGCACTAGTGTTGCAGTATTGAGAGTTCCCGTAGAGCCTGGCATTTACCCTGTGGCGAAACTGTGCCAGAATCTCCCGAATATTGACGCATTCGATCGCAACAGCAGCTTTTGGATGCACGTTTTCCATATGTTAATGTGAGCTTTAGCTGGGAAAAGTTTTAGTAAGTGTTAGCCACCTACATTTCCCGTTACTTGTGTGTAATAAATATACTGCGCATGTCAGCGTGAACAAGAGCGGTTGTCCTTTTTTCAGTACTCTGAGGTCATGCCCCCGTGATGCGCAGCGACACTACAAAGAGCCGGCATCACAACTGCGCTTCGGTAGCGACACAACAGAGCTTTTTGTTACTTGGTGAGGTTTCTTAACAGCTTGAAAAATGAGCACGTGGGCGTTAATGGCGTTGGCAGAGAGCATGGGGTTTGATGGAGGTGAATTGAATGCATGGTGTGAAGAGCGAGTAGCACGAGCACGTGAGGAGTGAGCTGCAGAACGAGGCGCGAAAAACGCCAACTATACCTTGAGCAGCAGATATTACAGTTGCGCCTGAAAGTTGGCCAAGCTGAAAGGGCATGCATTGCGAAGGAGACTCAAGAGGTAGAGTCGTATCTAAGCTCCATTGAAGACACGTTTGGCGCACGTTTAAAACGAGGTTTTGCACCAGCGAAACGGAGTTTGCAATAATTGTTTTGAACCTTGTCACGGGCTTCCGTTAGAGTTAGGCGTTCAGCGAAAATGGGCCAGAGAAGTGGGAAGGAAGCAGACTAGCCGAGGTCCTACAACGATCTGCAGTGAGGATAGAGGTAGCTGAGGGAGCAAGGAACAAGCAATGTCCACCAAAAATAAGGCACGTATGTGAACCTGTGCAAGTGGAAGCACCTTGGATAAAAAGGTGCAGGTACTTCCCAAAAGCTCGACGGAAAGCGCAATATTTATTGGTATGAACAGTGGCTTCGAATAGTGCGAAGCGAACCATGGGACAGTCGCTTCTTCTTGGGGTGTGCCGCTTACAGTATTTACAACTGGCCTTATCAGGTTTGAGGACCACTCGGATGGCTTAGCTCCGGAGAGGGTGAGTGCAACTTCGTGTAGATATGAGCTAGAGGACAAAGATGAAGTGTGCTTTGAAACCTCTGGTAGTCAAAGTACTTTGGAGAAATGGTAGTAATACAACATCACGGCTTTAATGAAGGAGAACTATATCGTATCGCATATAATGACCTATAAGACTGTAGGATGAGATGTGAGCAGCCTCAAAGTGTTCAGGTGAATCGCTTACAGCAGGGACAAGTGGGCTTGCCTTGTTCAAAGACCACTTTAATGTCTCACCTAGAGAAGGTGAGGGTAACTTTCGAAGTCTGTGAAGACCGAATAGGTCTAGGTGGAAAGCAGGAGACGAATCTGGATGTACTCAAAAGAGACCACAGTGGATTTAAGAAAAGATATGCATGTATTTTGAAGCAAGTCAGCACTCGTGTTAGCACCACGTGATAACGCATGTGGAGACTGATACATCGCAGTGTGGTTCTCCTGGGGAACCAGCCGTTGGCATTTCAGTTGGTGACCGCCTAGATCAGGGATATGCAATCTGCGGCCCCCAAGCCACATCTGGCGAGCATGCGATGATGACCAGCATGCAGGCGGGCCGTTTTTCTTTGCAAAGCACTCGCGGCAACTGCGCCTCAGAGTGGGACTTCTCCACATAACATTGATTTGTTGTGCTTATTTCTAGTAGCTGGCTTCACTGCAATTATGAGATCTCGCCGTGATTATGAGACTCGTCCGAGGGAGCGCAGCCTCAGGCGGCTATTGCGTGTCGAGGCGTGACACCCTGATTGACCAGTCGCAACCACCACGTCAAAATATGCGCGCAAGCCTTCTGGATTACGCCTAGGTGCGTTGTTGGCGTTGTGCTTTTACCAGCTTTTCAGCAGCGAAAGTGCAGCATGTAAATAACGGCACGTAATATAGACCTCCTTTTTTCCGTACACATGATTTAACAAGCTTCAGTCGGCATGCTGCGAAGTGTAACAGGAGATGACATTTTTAAAGAAGTAGACAAAGTCTTCAAGCAGAGCTTTTCGATGGGATAGTTGGTGCAGCATGTTACTGAATTATTAAAGCGCCAAACAGACGCTGGCACAAACAGACGCCAAACAGACGCTCTCTTCTTGTGTCGTCTGTTTGGCGCTTTAATAATTCAGTAGACAAAGTCTATTCGCATACTGCTTGTAGTAGGCCAAAGTAAAATCTTTTATGAGAAACGCTGCCGAAGTTGGCGGATTCTCAAAGACTGATGTTGCACTGCATGATTCACGAACAGGCCGTCGGGTGGAATTACGTGGGCATGCCTGGTGCTTTGAAACCTGTCGTTTCAGTTGGTTAAGATGTGAGTCGTACGGGCTGAATTACCGCCAGTTCGGTCAATTTTTAAAGGGTGTAAAATTGTGCTTGTTGTTTTCCCTCTAGAAAAGTGCGCGTAAATGAGATATAATCTGCACTGGACGCATACTACGACACATTTCTGACGCTTTTGAAATCGCAAGGTGTCAATGAACTCTGGTGCGTATTGAAGAACAAAACTTTCGCGTTGCGTGAGCAATTTGTGCATGGTGGCAGGCAGGCATGAAGGCGTAGTAAGAGCAAGCCCTGCTCATCGAAAGAAGTGCGCAGAGTTGCTTGGAGAAGAAAGCATCCTCATGTCAGGTGAAACGGACATAAGCATCCAGACCCATCAAATGCAATGAAGCACCTTTTGTCCCGGATCCTTAGGTTTCTTGCAAAAGGAAACTAGAGCAAAAATGTATTGAAAAAAATGTAGCATATAAAAGAAATCCGTCGCCTTCCAAGGAAGACGAACTAAAAAGAGCAACAAATGAATTAAATTGTGTTACGAAACAACCAAAAGACGCATATTTTGATGCTTTAAATTCGCGAATGAAGGAGCGGCCTGAAGAATTTGGGAAACTTATCAAAACGAACCGCTGCGACGAACTTTTAGTACCCTCGCTTGACAATAATGGGACAATTATTCACTGCTGCACGGCTAAGGCCAATTAATTTGTTCCTTCTCTGGGTCGATATTTGGGAGGTGCTCTCATGACAGGGATGTGTTTGTGAACTATCACAGAGAATGTACTGAAAGCATGGATGTTGTCATTGGCTCAATGGGAATTGAATTGTTACTCAAGCGCCTTGTTAAATGAAAGGCCGCTAGGCCTGGTGATTTGCCTACTGTTTTTCTCTCCTTATACGCTGCTTCTGTGTCTCGATATTCACATGTCATTTTTACTAAATCTGTAGAACTAAGTACCCAGCCTGGTGACTGGAAAATGGCCAATGTTGTACCTCTACAGAAATATGGATCACGTAGTACTGTATCCAATTATCGACCAATTTATTTAACAAGTTGTGTTTGTAAAATTTTTGAACACATTCTTTTACTAGTATGATGAACCATCTCGATACCTACGAATTGTTAAGCCTATATCAACATGGTTTTAGACGTGACTATTCACCCATCGCTCAACTAACTGACTTTAAGCATGATTTAGCAAGTGCATTACACATGGGTTGCTCCGTTGATGCCATTTACTTGGATTTACAGAAAGCTTTCGATGTTGTACCTCATCACTTATTGCTTGAAAAACATTCATGCTATAATATTAAATCACGTGGTAATTTCCTGTATTGCTAGAATACTTAATTACTAAACGCCAGCGCGTCGTTATTGACAACAAAAGACCTCATGAGAATGATGCGACATGAGGAGTGCCACAGGGGTCCGTTTTGGTTTCATTGCTGTTTTTAATTTATATGAATGATATAGGTGCTGACCTGTATTCGTATGTGCGCCTGTTCTCAGACGTACGATTGTGTGATCTAACGCGTCATCATTGATCAACAGGATTGTGCCTTTTGCAACACGTGTTGAACAGCGTCGTTGCGTGGTGCAGTGCTTGGGGGATGCATATGCAAAAAAAAAATAACAGTGTGCATGTCGTTTATAAAAAAAAAGCGATCCGCCCACGATAACAAGTACTTCGTAAACACTACTGAGCTAATTCCCGTGCGCGAGTGCAGACACCTTGGCGTGATACTTACCCCGAGTTATAATGGCACCGCCACATTGAAAAAATCACAGCCATAGCATACCGGACATTAGGTTTCTTCCGTCGAAATACTAAATGGCTACGTTCAGAAATGAAACAGCTATTGTAGACAGCGCATATTAGGTCCACATTTGATTATGCCTGTACCGTGGGGCATCCCTGGCTCAAAAGTAACATTCAGTGCCTAGAAAGAGTGCAAAATTTAGGGGTTCGATATGTTGTCGGTTCAGTGTAGCACGTGCTAAGGAGAACCTTGGCTGGATTTCATTAGAGAAACGTAGAAAGACGCTAAGACTGATATTTGGTCATGCGAATTTTAATTCTCAAACAGGTATACGGCGTGAAAGGCACTTAGTTCATCTTGATTATGTTTCATTAAGATGAGACCACGTGAACAAAATGAAAGAAATAAGGCGTAAAACTGTGAGATTTAATATGACATTTTTTCACTGGAAAATTTCGGATTCGAACGAGCTTCTCCGAGAAGTCGTCGCCACCACCGGAAATGATAACTGTTTTTGTTGCTCCAGAAGTGCACATACGTGGGCCATGTAATTATGCAAAACAGAATTTTTATCGAATTCAAACAATGATTTCTTGTAATTGGTAGGCCCTGTGACGTATGTCTATGCTAAAATTATTGATTTATATTGTTGTGGCTCATTGTTGGAGTGTTTATTTTCGTGTGTGTTAGTACAATGTTTTATGCACATGACAATTCACCTGTATATTTTCTTTATTTCCCCTTCATTGTACTATATCTCGCCCACTCCAATGCCATTCGTGGTGCTGTGGGTGAAGTAATAAAATATAACTAAATAGTGCAGTGTCCATATTGTACAATGTATTCAGCGGCCACCATCGTTCTGCGTCGAGAACTTAAGAGCCTGCGTAATTATATCGAACTTTCTTTTCGACTTGTTTCGGTGCTGTAGCACGTTGTCCTTATTTACTATTTTTATCAAGTTCCTCTTCTTTGTAAATATTGTAATTTTCCTACGCGCACTTGAACGTGTTTAATTATGATCGATGTGTTCTGCGTCACAGCTATACAATGTGCCTATTGTATAAATAGGGAGCCTGCAGATAAATCACTCAAAACACCCTGCCTCAGATTGCTTTTTTGAAAGCAACATCAATACCTGCGATAAAAGGACGAATCTCTTGGTGCCTTACAATTTGGTCGAATGAATACTGAGTACTTATTTAGCGGCTCAGTAAGGGTTATTTTGAAACCAGCTTGGTTAATCGGTTCCATCATGCAAAAATTGAGCTAAACGTGCCACCTCAAAGTGCGTGCCTGAAGATTTATCTTCAACTAACTTCCCTTCTTAAGCGCTCATTTTCTTTTCAGTCTCTCCCTTTACAGACAGCCACAGCGGACATCGACGTGACGTCACTCCACTAACCCTTTAAAACTAACCCGCCGAGGATGACGAGGCCGCCTTTGACGAAGATAGGTCCTCCTATCGAAACGTTGGCCAGCCTTTCTGAGGCACCTTATCCCTGTTTATAATCCTTATTCCTCGTGTGCTACTCCATTAGTCAGCCATCCTTTTTTTGATCTTAAGGACAAAGGTATCCACCAGCAAAACACAAGACCATTTGTAATGAATGGGGACGCTTCCGAAAGCACCTTAGCGCCCTAAAGCTGTCTGCTTGGCGCCAATAAAATTACTGTGAATAAGAAAGAAAAAGACTGTGTGCTATCGGGCAATGTAAACAGGCTTGTTTGCATCCAAGAATGTTTATTAGTGTATTCCCAAACGATGTACCTACAGAGACGTGGCGGTAAAAGCGAAATTCTAATTGAAAACTTTTCGTTGATTATCTGAACATTGTGCACGCCGGTCAATGCAAATAATACATGAAGTAGGAAAGTAGTTCAAGCAAGCGTTTGGATAATTTGGAACAAAGTTTTTAGTCGCCGCCCAGTACCAAAAGTCTTGTTTAAAATTATCCTTCTCACATTTATTTCATTATGAATTATCCGTCCCTCACCACCACTACTGGTAAACAGTGAGGCCCTCTGGCCAAAACGTTTGGTGAATCCTGTCCTAGATTGTATTAGATTGACGGTCCATTCCTGTTTGTCTAGTGGGGACGCAGTTATATGCTATGATACGTCGCGTGTAACAGAAACCAATTGTCGTGAGAAAACAGTGGAAGACTCCGCTAACTGTTCGAGAGAGCACGCTAGCATAACTGCGGAAACATCGGGACAGCATCAGAACATCTGATCACGCTTTCGGAGGAAACAAATCGTGAGGTCAGGTACTTGCAAACTGCATTTTGTTCCAGCAATATAATGGCGGTCCAATGGGATCAGGTGCTGAGTCCTGTCAGGCGGAGGCACTGACGTTCTATTCTTCGAGCGCGCATAAAAGCGGCTGCATTGCTGTCCTCCAATCTGCAGGTCAAACTTATAATTCGTCACATCTGGGATAGAATAATTTGACCTTGAACTGAATAAATTGTTTCTTGTTAATTGTGAACTTGAACTTGTGAGTGACTTGTGGTGGACGCTTAGTGAGAATTTTGTAGGATGTGTAGTTGCTGTGATGTGCGGAACATGTCGCGCAACGCTTGAGATCCTTAGTACACAGGTCGGGCACTCTACTGGCGTTTTGTCCTCCTTAACAACAACCACCACAAAAAATGCTTCGAAAATGGGGCTTATGTGATTAGTGAAGTCGACGAGACCATGGTTAGTAGTGGTGCAGTGAAGAAGGAAAAAACGATAACAAAGATTGCGCGCCGAGATGTAAGCGCTCTGCTTGGGAAGAGGAGACCAAGACGAAGTGCCAAGAGTGAGCGCAAGTGCAACAAGAAAGAACAGAACACGGAACCAATCATGGCCGGGCATGGAGATCAGAATAAATAAATAAATTCTGAGGTATTACGTGACCAAACTACAATGTGATGATGAGGCACGCCGTGGTGGAGAACTCATTAATTTAGACCACCTGGGGTTCTTTACCGTCCACCCAATGCACGGTACACGGGGGTTTTCACATTTTGCCCCCATCGAAATGCGACCGCCGTGGCCGGTATTCGATCCCGCGACCTCCTGCTTGCAGCGCAGCACCACAGCCACTAAGCAACTACGGGGGATGAGATCGATGAATCAATAATTCAAAAACGCGGTGCTTCGAATAGGACCAATCCTGTAGAACCGTGAAGCAACGAAGAGAGCAGTTGAAGCGTGTTGGTAGAAGACGGAAGAACTTGAAGAAGACACAAAGAAGGTGGGCCGTACGGACCAGGAGGTGAAGGCGGGCCGTCGGGTTTCGGGCCCGAGCCAGCAATACATCATCCGTTTGGGATTACCTGTGAAACGCTGGCTAATGCAATGTTGCACTTCGTGACATTCTCAAGCCCCTGAGTCCTCAGCTGAGGCCTGTGGACGCCTGCGCCCGTTGGCAGAACGTGAGTTCCTCCTGGCTCGCCATCCTCAAGGTTTGCGCTTCGGCGCCCTGCTTCTTCTCAGCCGGCTGGGCACAACAGCGTGCCAGTCATTCACAACCAGCCGCTAAACTCCATCACTGCGATGGTGACATCAACGTCGCTTGACCCTTCTCCCCATCCCGCTCATTATGCAACCGTGAACTGGTTTGCATAGACCCCATGTTCCCGTTTGCGCTAATGCACGTTGTTAGTCATGTACGTTGTTAGCAGGCTATTTCCAGTTTGTTGCGTCTATTAATTAGCATGTGTATGTCAGCGTGAACAAATGGTTTTATCCCGTTTTGTGTGTTATAAGGGCACGGCTTAGTGACCAGCACTGAAACCAAGAACCACCTTCACCACAATTGTGTTGATGTTAAACTGGCTTGGAGTGGTGTGGCATTGAGCGCATTAAACGATACCGTGTACATTGCAACGCTCTTATTGACAAAACCATTGAATCACGGCTTTTGCTTCTATGTACAGGTGTGTTGAACCTAAACAGTGTGAGCAATTCCAGTGTGAGCAATTCTACCTGTTTACATGGCATCATCAGTTCATTTGGTGGAGTCGGAAATAATACTTCAACTTTATTGAACCTACAAGTCGGCAATCAGCAGCGGAAGAGCCAGTCTACTATATTGAAGAGCCTTGACCAGCTTAGAAGATTGCCTCATCGACGCAACTTTGCTATGCTTTTATTAACTACGTCTGCAAGTTCCTAAAAGTTGTAATCCTCTATATATTAGGTAATGTATCTTGTTTGCAATATTATGTATTTGACGCATAGTTTTCAGGCACCCTTAATGTAACCATTGTTAGTTGGTTATGAAATAAAGTTATTTGTGCGTGCCCGATAACTCTGTTTCTATTGGCATTGAAGAGTACCCACAAGCTGTTTGCGATTGTTGTTGTTTTCAAGTATATCGTTACAGTGAGGAAAGCAGACACTGTTGACGCAGAATCTCCATGTGCAGTCCTTCTTTTTGACCGGCACAACAGGTGACGCCCAGGAACTTGACGACGGCTCAATGATGTCTTTCGCGAGCATCTTGTCTACTTCCATTATGATGACTTGGCGCTCCGAAGCTGAAACTCGGTAGGGTCGCCCATGGATGATAGGATTATCGCGTGTATGTACACGGTGTTTGACAAGTGACGTCTGGCCTAAGGGACGGTTGTTCAGGTCGAATATGTGCTTGTACGAAAGCAATAAACTGCAGAGCTGTTCAGCCTCCACAGGTGTGAGATTCGGGAAGATCTTTTTCATAATTTTTGTGGTAAGTACATTTGGCCGACCGGAAAGGTTGACAGGACGCGTCGACGGCAAAAGTCTCAACGCAGTGAACTTCTAAAGCAGTGATCGTAGCCAGGGTGATATCTTTAAGCAGAATTTGCTTTGTGAGCATGAAATTCACCATAGGGAGACACGTGCGATTGTCTGTGACTCTCAGGATAATATGCGGGACCATTACATTGTGGCTGAGAACGATGGCACTTATAGGAGCGGAGATGTAATCACCATCAGCAACTGGTGTAGATGGCGCCATTTCGATATATGTCAAGGCCTGTGGTGGAACGGGAACAAAACAGTCGGTCTTATAGGCGAATTTCGTGAGGTGTCGGAGGATCGTCCAGCAGAGGCAGGTCAAGACGCACAGTACTTGAGGGAACAATCGATGAGCGATGAATGGGCAGAAAGGAAGTCTAGGCCTAGTATTAGGTCATGGGGGCATTGGTCAAGCACAGTGAAAAGGACGACAGTATGGCGGTCGCAAATGCTCACACGTGCAGTACACAGTCCGAGTACGGCCACCGTGCTACCGTCGGCAATTCGTACAACCCGAGTAATGGCATGACATGACAATGACTTTATGTGAGTCCTGAGAAACTGAGATCTAGGGGAGCCTTAAGTCGGTGGCTCCGTCCAGGATGGGACCGGGAGACCAAGTCCCGTCGCGATGTCGTGGGCCCTCTGGACAGCCTGGAGATGAATTTGAAGATTGGTGCTCTTGAGGGAATTCTCCCATTGCTCTTTCGTGAGGGTGGAGAGGCGTTACGGGCTGGGCACAACCAGAGCTTGTGATCCAAAGAGCATGAGTCCTGACCACATTTGGAGCACGACTGTGAGAGGTCAGGGTCTATCCTGTTAAGGGACTGAGGAGTAGGATACGAACGGGTTTGCAGAAGTCTGAGTGTGCTAGCCTGAGGTTTGTTCAATTTGGGGTAGACGAAACAATTTTCCTTAAGTGGCGGCGAAGGCGGCTGGTGATAATCGATATGTGCGCTCCGGTATCTATCAGTGCTGTGACGGGTGTGCCATCAACATGGACGTTGAGAAGGTCATGTGGCGCAAACAGCATCGAAGGAGGATTTTGCGGCGTATTGGACATTGTAGCACTACCTCGAGGTGCCGCACTGCTTAGTTTTCCGGCTGGGATAGTCCTGGGTAGAGTGCACTAGAATACTTGGATAGTGGAAAGCGCGGCGGGCAGCGCGTGAGGCACTTGATGTTAACGCTACCGGGTGGCGCCAGCGGCTCCTAACAGAGCACCAGCAAGCACTCGAAAGCGGTCAGGCAGCCGCAAGCACGGAAGTTTTCTTTTATTATTTTTGCAGTTATGCGTAGTACTCGCGCTGCAAATGTCATTGCTAGCTCATGAGCGAATTAATCAAAGAAATATGACTTCAGCAGGGCTAAGCTTTCGTCAGATTACCTCCGCTGAGCAGACGGCGCCAAGGCACGACGTGCGTGAAGCTTCGCGCTTACAGTAAGAAGTCTCTTAGCAGATCTTGCGTGGAACGGCGACGTCTGCGCCAATTTACTGACGCTTTAATACGAACGGCCCCTGTGAGAAGCACACATCACGTTCCGAGTGCACGCTCCGGGCACTTCGTACTCCCGCCTCTCTTATCACAGGCATGCGCCTTTGCGGCACTAACAGACAGCATCGCCAATAATGCAGTGAAAACGTTGGAACTGTTCCAATTTTAAGTGCAGCTCTTATTTGTTACTGATCTAATGTCAATTCCCGGTGTTCTGCGCGTTTATTTTTTTATATTTTGTAGTATAATTTAAAATAAATTCTGGGGTGTTACGTGCCAAAATCGCGATCTGATTATGAGGCACGCCCTAGTGGGGACTCCGGGTTAATTTAGACCACCTGGGGTTCCTTATCGTGCACTCAATGAACGGTACAAGGGTGCTTTTGCATTTCACCCCCATCGAAATGCGGCCGGTATTCGATCCCGCAACCGCGGGTTTAGCAGCGCAGCACCAAAGCCACCACGGCAGCGTAATGTTTTGGAGTATCCGGTCCCTGGAGTGGCCAACCTCTCCTCTTTTGTTCTCTTGTTCCTCAAACACAAGATGACGCTATCGTTTCATGTCATACTGAAGCATATAAAATGCAAAATTGAAGGGAAAAAACATTTGTTACAGACCAGCTGTTCAATTAAATCCGTTTGTTCAAGATATGTGCACCAGGCCCTGGCGCACCCACGGGGGGGGGGGTTCGGGGGATGTAACCCCCTCCCCCCCCCCCCTGAGGCCGAGTTAACCCACCCTTTTGCATAACCCCTTTTCTTCCCTTGCGCCTTTGAGTACTGAAACTTAGATGTAAGAGGCGTAATCGTCGGCGAGTACGCAAAAAGCGCATTTTTTGACCATTTCCCGTGATGAAATTGAAATTAGTGCTGTTTAGATGGTATTAACAAACTGTCAACTCTCTCTCCCCCCCCCCCCCCCCCCTGGCAGAGATCCTGGGTGAGCTACTGGCACCAGGTATAATCACACCACAGTTTGTGCAAAGCTGGTGTGCGTAAACCGTTCACACGAAAGCTTAAAGGAACGGAGTAAGGTTCCCTGAAAGCCAAGCAAGCACGCTCATGTGCAGCGGCTTAGCTTTAGGTAGTTAGCAGTTTCCGGTTTCTGGCGCCCGGCGCGGTCTTTGCAGTGCAAATTCCTATTCCACTGCTTTCGTTGGGCTTCGTCTTTAGGGGCTTTAAACAACGACAACGTCCGTTCATTTAGCTCACGAAATCCGGGGTACCAGCTCTTGAAACCTCATCTCATCTCCCAAATGTTGGCTCATACCCACTACGGGGGATTGGCCAAGAATCAGGTGATTTCAACTACGTTTATTAGAATTTAAACAAAAACTAAATTTGTATAGCAGCAATTAGAAAAATACCATAAAGAATTTTAAGATAAAATAATTTGACATAATTTGGGCATCTCTGCAAATGAAGAAGCTGATCGCCTCGCTTCAAGTTGTGCCCACAACGAATGTGACTGCGCTGACATTTCCTGCATGCTTGAAAACGCTCGTCTTCTGATACGCCGACACCTCCTAAAGCAGCACCCAGACCGGCGTGTTGCAGACGGATCGTTCCCTCCCCGTGTTCGTGGTCGAGGCTTGCCCCGTCGTGCTAGAGCACTGCTATATAAGTTAAGGGTTGGGTCTGTGTTGGTGCGCGAACGCCTATACCGACAAGGACGTGTGGACAGCCCGTCGTGTACATTTTGTGGCTCCTGTGAGACACTTGAACATCTCGTTTTAAAGTGTCCCGCATTCCTGAGCAGCGCGCATTGCTAATTAAGGAATATGGACTTATTGAACTGCAATGTGCGACCCTTGACGATTGCCTCTTTCCAAGAGGGTGCGCTTCCCGACGTGACCAGACCCATGGAGCCCTGCTAACTTTTCTTAAGGACACTGACTTGGCCTCCCGTTTATAGTCATTATTTGTATTTTGTTTTGTTCTGTCTGTGTATCCGTCATTTCTTAATTTCCTCTTTTCTTTCCTCATGTTTTCATTTTCTCTATTCCCTCCTCCTGAAAGAGTAGGCAGGCGTTGTGCCCCTCTCGGTGGCAGTTGTCAGCTTGCTCCCTCCATATTTCCTTCGTGTCCTTGTATTACATGTACACAAACCAAATAATAATAATAAAATGTAAATAATAGGAGTAATTCATAATTCTACAAATCCAGCTAGGTACTCTTTTTGTGCCTCTTATGAAACTGTAAACTCCAAGAAAAGCATCCTTGTGGCTGTGTCCCAGTGAAGTCACCTCAAAAAGAGAGAATCGTTGGCGAGGTTAGTCTTTCGAAATGGAATTTCTAAGTGTTTTATCAGTCTTAAAGTTCGGCGGCACAAGAGGAAAAAATAAGTGATCAATGGATTCAGGTGCATTCCAAAAAGAACATAGAGGCGACACAGCGAGACCAGACCTGTGTAAGTAAAAATTTAGAGGCGGTATACGGCATCTCAATTTTCTAAAGGAAACTGTCACCGATTATTGTTCTACGGTAAACAAAGATAGTGGAAATCAGAAGACGGCGTTAAAATAGATTTCGCGGAATTTTGCGAAAGCGCAAGAAAATCTAACGTGTCGGAAACGTGGTAAAAGAAGCAGAAACTGAGTCCCCAACCTCACTGACAGCCGCTACTGCGGCCGCGATCTCCTATATGATGATGATGATGATGATGATGATGATGATTATTATTGGCATCCTCTTTGAAATGGGGCGGCGACAAATAGTCACCTAGCCTGCTTGATTTAATCAAGTATACTATAGATGTTCTTTATCTAGCATTTTTGTATACCTCTCATTATTATTTTTCTTTTTCAAAAATTTACCTTGTGCCGCTGCCTATGATTTTAAAGGATCAGGTCGTATCTATCTTTTCCCTGCTTTTTTTCCACCAGTACTCCAATCGTCTCTTGCTGATCTCTACGGCTGATCTGTTTATGTTTCCTTCCACTTTGAAACCAAGCGCTTCTGGGAGTTGCACGTTACCTACGGTTCTCGCTGGGTGGATCCCGTCGCATTCCATCAGGATGTGCTGAGTGGTTTCTGGATCTTTACTGCAGCATGCACATGTCTCATCTAGTTCCGAATATTTGTTCCGATATGTTTTCGTCCTTAGACAACCGGCTCGAGCCTGAAATAGCAAGGCACTGCCCTTTGTGTTATCGTACAGATTTTACCTTCTAATTTCTTTCTTCTCATTATTGTAAATCTCCATTGTTCTTTTTGTTTCCATTCTTTGCATCCAATTCACGGTCTCTATTTCTCTCACTTTCTTTCTGATGACTCCTGGTTGTCTATTTGCAGTTTCGATTATTCTGTACTTGGTTGCCAACTTCCTTGATCTCTTCCGCCATTCTGTGTCCACGCTTTTCATGTAGAGATACTTGTGCACTTTAGCCGCCCATTTATTTTCATCCATGTTCCTGGGCCTTTCTTCAAAACTAATTTTGCTCTGTGTTTCTCTGACTTCAAAGAGGCCCAACCCATGTCACCCTGCACTGCCTCATTTGTGGTATTACCATGGGCTCCCAAAGCCAACCGGCCTACTGATCTTTGGTTAACTTCCAAACCCGCCAATATATCCGATTTTAAGCATATAATGGCATTAGCGAATGTTAGCGCTGGCACCATTACTCCTTTCCAGATTCCACGCACCACCTCATACTTATTGTGGCCCCACAGTGCTCTGTGTTTCATTATTGCTGCATTCCGCTTCCCCTTTATTTTCAGATTATCTTGGTGGTTGCTTGAGTAATTCTTTCCTTCGTTTATGTGTACGCCGAGGTTCTTATATTGCTTCACTATGGGTATTACTTGCTGTTGAATTGACACCACGAAGTTACTCTTGTGTTCATTAAAGATCATAATTCCTGATTTCTCTGTGATAAACTTAAGGCCTAGATTTGTCGCTGCATTCCCACACATATTCGCTGTAAATCTTTTTTATTGTCCGCTAGTAGCACAATGTCGTCTGCGTACATCAGTCCGGAGACCTTCTGTTGCACCATTTGTCCATTACGCATGTAGGATAATTCAAAACCTAATTCGCTGTTTTCAAGTCGTCTTTCTATGCCCTTGACGTAAAGCGTGAACAACAATGGAGATAGATGGCATCCTTGCTTCAATCCTTGGTGAATTCCCACCATTTCATTTCCTTTTCTACCTTCCCATACCACTTGTACTTGGTTGTCTCTATATATCTCCCTCAGCAGCTCCACGAAATCGTCATCTATGCCTTCGTCTTGAAGAATATCCCACAACAGTTCCCTGTCTACGTTGTCATAAGCTCCTTTAATATCTAGAAATGCTATCCATAAAGGTCTATTCTGAGCCACTGAAATCTCTATGCACTGAGTTAGTACAAACATATTGTCTTCTAAACGTCTGCCTGGCCTGAACCCATTCTGTAGTTCCCCCAATACATCGTTTTTCTCCACCCACTTCGACAGTTCTAATTTTATGGCTTGCATTGCCATGCTATATATCACCGACGTTACTGTAACTGGCCTGTACGAGCTCGTCTTATCCTTATCTCCTTTGCCTTTGTAGATGAGATTCATCTTGCTTTCACGCCATCCAACGGGAATTTTCTTTGTTCTAATCACTTGCTCTATGGCATTAGTCAGCAGTGCCTTGCTTTTTGGACCGAGGTTTTTGAGTAGCTGTATTGGGATTTCATCGGGTCCTGTTGCTGTGTTGTTAGGGACATTATCTGCTGCCTTTTTCAAATAAAAGCTTTCTATGCTAAATTTTGATCTCTCTGGCCTCTCTGCTGTTGCTGGATCTGTTGTCTGAACTACGCTTTTTCTCGTGCCGAAGTTATCCCTAATAACGTCTGTGATGTACCGCATCGCATCATGTCCATCGTGGATGTTACCGTCTTCATCCCTTATAGCCGTTTGCGAGTTTTTAGTTGGAGCTCCGAGTGCTTTTATATGGTTCCAGAATCTTTTTGGAGTGCCTTTGTCTCTTTTGTGAATGCTATGCACCCAGCGTTCACTTGCGCATTTAATTTTCTCTTGCACGAGCTCACTCGCAACCCTTTTCTTTTCTCGGTATGTATTCCATTTAAGGAGCACCTCTTCTTCTTGTAATCCCAACTTTTTGGTTTCTCGATGAGCCCTAGATGCCTCTTTACGCTCTTCTATAGCTTGTTTTATTTCCTTGTTCCACCACTTACGTGGTTTACTCTTGCCAATCCAACAATTGTTTTGCCGTGTCCGCCTTTTTTCATGCTGCATAACATCCACCAGTTCCTTATATTCCGAGACTGTTGTAGGAAAATCCTCAATTTTCTTCTCTATGTTGTTTGCGATCTCTGTTATTTGTTCGTCATTCATTTTTAAAGACTCTGAGGCTATGGGTTGATGTTCTGCGCTAGTATCTCGCCCAAACTTTAATGCTAAACGTCTATGATCGCTTCCCAGGCTATTTTTTCCATTTTCGCCTATTATCATTTGGTCTAGTTGTTCGTAGACCATTTCCGAGACTAAGGCGTAGCCGATACATGACTGCCTGTTTCCGCATTGCCACGTTACCTGTCCATGACACTTATTCTCCCTGTTAACAACTATAAGGTTTTGTTCATCACATATATCCAGCACTAGAGCGCCGTTGTAATCAGTATACCCGTCTAAATCGTCCATGTGTGCGTTCATATCTCCCACTAATATCACCTGGCCCGATGTACTTAACTCATTAATATCGCTTCTAATGCAATCAACCAATTCCTTATTTTTTTCTCTGCTATCACTACCTGTCCATAGGTAAGCTACTCCCAGCCACGTCTTTTTACCTTGCCATGTGCCACTAATCCGTAAATGCTCTTTACATGTCTCGTTTGCCCTTTGCCACTTCAGACCTCGCCTAATTAGTACGCCTACGCCTCCGCCTTTCCTAGACCCGGTCATTCTGTTGCACCCTTCCCATGCAAAATTGTGAATAACAGGTGGCTGCTCCAAATCTCTTAGATGCGCTTCGGTCAAGGCGTACACGCTAATCGCTTCATCATTCAGCTGCGCTTGAATTTCCAGCCATTTTTCCTGCTTGCGACCACCCTGCATGTTAATGATTTTGACGCCAGCGCCACGCGCGGCGCTTAACAGAAGTGGCAACAGCTCTCACATAGGCCGCGCCGCGCGCTCTTTCCACTACTCAAGGTATTCTAGTACACTGTAGTCCTGGGTAGGTCGGCGAGGGCGAGCGGTGAAGTTGGGGCGGACGCGGCTGGCGACGTTGAGGCGAGGGCGAGTGAGTATAGCGGCGAGGACAGGTAGCGCCGTCGGAAGCGTCACAGAAGCGACGGGGTGAAAAACTGTGGCCGAACTTGAATTCCAGAAGGTGTTTCGAAGCGGGGAGGGCCAACGGCTACGGCAGTGACGGGAAACGTGACCGATTGGGCCGCAGCAGAAACAGATCGGCCTCTCATCAGGAGTACGCCAGTCCGATGGATTCCGTGCACTGTAGGGTGGATTGCGATAGGACCGAGGCAAAGGATCAGGGCCGGTGTCAGGACAACTCAAGGAGCAGGCGTTGGGGAGCCCCATATTAGCGATTTCCTGGCGAACCACGGACTGGATCAGCCATGTCGTCGGTGCAGTGTTGGTCCAAGACGTCTGTTGAAGCGAGACAGGAAACGCTGCTTCGAGTTCGCGGCGCACAAAGCGGGTCACGTTTTCGCTTGGGGGTGGCAAGCTAGATTGGTCGGTTGGGTCGATCCAAGAAGAGGTTATTTGGAAGCCGTGTAAACTGATTATGTATACGGCGGCTCTTCGCCTGTTCGAAACGGCGGCATTCCTTCATGATGGCGTCGACAGTCGATAGGTTTCTAAAGACCAAAAGGTTGAATGCGTAGTCCGCGATGCCATTGATAATGTGCACAACCTTGCCCACCTCTGGCATTGACGCGTCGATTTTATCACAGTGTCGACGTGTCGATTTTTGTCGACCGTGTCTGCTTTCCTCACGGTAACAATATCAACGTAATCGGCAGCTAAACCCTAGTAAAAATTCTAGCAATCGTCAGAGCAACTTCATTACATTAAAAGAACAGCTTTTCCACAGCCAGTTGTCGTTAAGTTCCCTAGAATGTGACTGTTTCGGGACGTCGTGACGGCAGTAGGTTGTTACTTTGAAGCAGGTCATTGCGATGCATTGTCAAGCGCTTCGGCTCTGTCACCTGCCTCCTACGCTAAATTCTGGCTCCGGAGCGCAAGTAATTCCTGATCTCTAATTGACTGAGTATTGTCGACTTTGCTTTACTAACGCGTGCTCGCAAGCAGTACGCCTATTATGACTTCACTCAAGGCTCCAGCCGCTGTAGCTCGCCACCATCATACGCATTGTGTCTTGCTTTCTTCTGGCGCTGTAATGAAATTCACCAAGCCGGTACAGCTTAGCGGCTATGGCGTCCCACAGTTAAGCTCGAGGTCGTAGGTTCCACCCCTGCAGCGTAGGCCATTTTTCGATAAGGGGAACGCCAAAATTCAAGTGTTTTTTTTTTATTTCGGTGCAATTTAAAACACTCCGGGAGGGAAAATTGTTCCAGAGTTTTCTACGACGAGTTGCGTCATTATCATGTCCTCGTTAATATTGAATCCTTTATAGGGACATATACCAGCTCCATCTATTCAATATGAGACGACATATTCTCGAAAACACCGTAAAAGCTTGGGCAAGTCGGTACATACTCGACAGGGGAACAGCGCAAAAAACACGAAATACAAGAAGGGGAACACACACCAGCGCTGAATGACGGCTTAATTCTTTATTCAGAGAGGAACACAAATATGCAGGCTGTTTCAGCGAACACTTTCAAAATTTATTTAAGGTTGCCTGTGGCAGATATCCGAATTCTAGTTAATGAGCTGGTCTACTCGAAGAGGCGGACATTACTTGCAGCAGAAATTGAAATGCATAATCGAATAATTAACAGAAATTCATTAATTCAGTTTTTAACTAATTGCCTGATGGCCCATATTGCAATTTACAAATTGTAGCCGTGGAGTTCGCAAGGCGGATCCACTTGAAACGAATCCTCTGGATGACACCAGTTTCGAGATATTAATTCCCGAACTTTGAGAAGAAATGCATTGGCGTTCCAGTTAGGTTCTTAAAAAACGTCGCTTTATGCATTGAAGCACAAAATTAATTGGAACGCCAATGCATTTCTCCGCAAAGTTCGGGAATTAATATCTCGAAGCTGGTGTCATCCTGAGAATTAACTCTAAGTGGATCCGCCTTGCGAACTACACGGCTACCATTTGTAAATTGCAATATAGGCCATCAGGTAATTAGTTAAAAACTTAATTAGTGATTTTTTGTTAAATATAGTTGAGTATGCATTTCAATTTTTTGTGCGAGTAATGTCCGCGTCTTCGAGTTAACCAGCTCATTGACTAGAATTGGACTATCCGCCACAGGCAACCTTAAATGAATTTTGAAAGTGTTCGCTGAAACACCCTGTATAGGTAAAGAAAAGCAGATACATCACTGCGCATGGCCGAGAAGAATGATACAGTGATTAGATTTCCCCCGAATGATTGAGGTCCTTAAGATATCTTAGTTCTGCCTCAGTCAAGGCCAAAGATGGAGTGAAGTCGCAAGACGCACCATTCCTTTCGATAGCAGCAGCCTCAAAGATTTCCAGTGCACAAGCGTCATTGTAGCGTTTGCGGATCGCGCACCTTGAAGAGTCAAGCCCCGGAGTACGGCACACATCACATTCACTATAGTGTAAGGCCAAGTTGCTGCCCGTAGCGGAGCGAATGCTATAGGTCTGGCCACGTAAAAAGAACCACGCCACACCATTCGTCAAATGCAACGCAGGCGTGGTGTACGAGTTGCCTCTACCCTGTAAAGGCTCCTACATTGAACAGACTGGTCGTTGTTTAAACGATCGTTTAGGAGAGCATGCCTATAGCCTTCGCTCACATCTCACTTGATGACCGCGGACACTTGATGTCAAAACGATGGAGTTTCCCCTGCTTTCCTCCCCACTTTGCTCCCTTGCGTGCGAGAAATTGATAGGCGATCGGCAGCTCACCGTCGCGCGCTTTCACTCGCACATATATACAGCATACGGCGCGCGGCGACGCTTTTATCGCCCTTGGACTTTATACGGAAGCTCATGGCGACGGCAACACCGACGGCAGCAATAATCCTACAGTGTCCATATAATTGATGTCACAGTGAAGAATATTACCCAGCCTACTTGATTTATTACACTGTTTGAAGGTCAGGAAATTTTCTTGTAGGGGTGACGTTTTCCGTTATTCTTTTTTGTTAGAACTGTTCGAGATTGGAACAGTTTGCCATCGCGCATTGTATACATCACAGAAAATGATGCTGTCTTCCACGCATTGTAATTATTTGTTCATGTATTTAATTAAGTCTGTAACTTCCCTGCTGTAATGCCCTACGGGGCGATTCAGGCAACTAATAAATAATAAATAAAATAACATAGGTGGTAGCCCCACAAGTACAGTATGGTGTCAGGAGTGGGGTAATTCGCAAACAAATAAGTAATTATACCCCTTTTAATGCTACCAGTTGAATCATGCACGAAAAGAAGCGCGGCTTTTTGGAGTAGTGTTTCTTTACGAGGACTCCACTTCAAGTGCTAAAAGCAGCTAGTGCTTACGTGGTATCGGAAACTAGTCACGCAAGCATCAGCCAATTTGGTGAAGCGGTCGGTGAAACCGCACCATGACCCCTTAGTGGAAGCTTGGACGCCCGCCGCTTAATGCGTTCTTTCTCGTTCACTCCGCACCGTCCTCATATCATCACTGCGTCGCACCTCATCACGCCTGATCAGCACCGTCCTCATCTTCTCTCCTCTATTATCGGCGAGGCAATCGTAATGCTGATCCGATAACTTCAAATACCTGCGTTTCAGTGACACAACGTGGCCAGCACACATCACTTTTTATGTCTAGATCAGCCCCGTGTCATGAAGCTGCGCGCCCCGTAGGACACGTTTTAACTTCATCTCATTAAAAATTCCATATTTACCATTGAGTTCACGCTAGAAAAAATTATGTTTCATAGCGTTGTCGCCTAGTCGGCAGTTAAAGGTAAAAAAGCCAGGAAACAATTTTGTGTGAGTACTACTGAGGAAAGTACTACAATCCACCTCTCTATATGGCTTTCATAGATTATCAAAATGCATTTGATTCAGTAGAGATACAGCAGTCATAGAGCATTGCATTATAATCAAGGAGTACAGGAAGCATACGTGAATATCTTGGCAAATATCTACAAGAATTCCACAACTACCTTGGTTCTCCACAAGTGAAGCAGAAAGTTACCTATCAAGAAAAGTGTCAGGCAAGATAACACAACCTCTCCAATGATATTCACTGCATGCTTAGAAGTATTAAAGAAGGGAAGGCTTAGGAATGAGGATCAACGGCGAATATCTCAGCAACCTTCGGTTTGCAGATTACATTGACCTATTGAGCAACAATGGGGACGAATTACAACAAATGATTGAGGAACTTTACCAAGAAAGTGTAAGAGTGGGGTTGAAGATTATTATGCAGAAGACAAAGATAATGTTCAATAGCCTCGCAAGGTAACAAGAATTCAGGATTGCCAGTCAGCCTCTAGAGTCTGTAATGGAGTACGTTTATTTAGGCCAATTACTCATAGGGGCCCTGATCATAAGAAGGAAGTTTACAGAAGGATAAAATTGGGGGTAGGAGTGCATAGGGTAGGCATTGCCAAATCCTGACAGGGAGCTTACCACTGTCGTTGAAAAGAAAAGTGTACAATTATTGCATTCTACCGGGGCTAACATATGGGGCAGAAACTTGGAGTTTAACAAAGAAGCTCGAGAACAAGTTAAGGACCGCACAAAGAGCGATGGAACGAAAAACCTTAGGACTAACGTTAGGAGACAGGAAGAGATCGGTGTGGATCAGAGAACAAACGGGGATAGGCGATATTCTAGCTGACATTCATTAAGAGAAAAAAACGGAGCTGGGCCGGCCATGTAATGCGTAGGATGACTAACCGGTGAACCATTACAGTTACAGAATGGATACCAAGAGAAGGGAAGTGCAGTCGAGGACGGCAGAAAACTAGGTGGGGTGATGAAGTTAGGAAATTTGCAGGCGCAAATTGGAGTCAGCTAGCGCAAGACAGGGTTAATTGGGGATCGCAGGGAGAGGCCTTCGTCCTGCAGTGGACATAAATATAGGCTGATGATGATGATGACTACTGAGTAATCAGTGTACGAGAATATTTATTGGAGGAGATGTTGGAGGGACACATTTGTGTAGCCATACAGGGCGCCAGGAAACCCAATGAACGTACACCTTAGGACGTGCCTGTGTACAACAGTGATGGACACCTCACTTTCAAGATCATTTTTTTATTTATTCCCTATCCAAATTTTATGGCTCTCAGTTTTTAACCGGTGGCAGGCGAATGTCTTTAATGCGTAGCAGTATATGGCGACTCGGTAAAAACATCCCATGTAAAGCGAGGAAACCCTTACCGATTACATGGCCAAATTGTGCAGTTTAATTCCATTGCGTACGCGGTTGATAACGGCCATTAAGCTTACAGTGCCAAATTGCCCACTGTCCGCGATAACAATAGGCGTACCTATGCTTCTATCTTTTTATGTTTGCGTCTAAGCATTTTGGCTAGTATGTGGCTAGTCCATGGTAAATGAGTAGCACATCGGGCTGACGTGGCAGAGTTCGAAATCAACCATGGGACCCACTCGGGTCGCTGAGTATGTGGCAATGTGCACATATGTACCACTCTTCAACGAACCTCCTTCACGTCGACATATGCGACTGTAGATGCCGGGCTGGGTAGGTACCGCTGTTCGATAAAATTTTTTGACGCAGACTTGGAGCACTCGGTATGTGCCATTCGGTCTGGGTTCGTCTCCACTGAACCTCTTTGAGGCCATCTTGGGTGACTGGATATGTGCCACTAGGAATGTGCCTCTCTAAATGACGAAGAAGATCCCTTAAACTTCTCCGATTCTGAGGAGAATCTAACCCACTTAACAATAGTACCCCAGGACAGCAACCCGACGCTTTAGTAGGCTGCGCTACAAATTAACTGTTGAGGTGGCCATTTCAATGAACGCCTTTCAAGCCAACGCTTTAGCGAACTGCGCCAGGAAATCTCTGGGAATGGGCCCCTCTTCAATGAAACTGTCGTCAACTTGGTATCTGAGTATGTACGACTGAGTGTACGGGAAGCGAGGCAACAATTCTCAGCGTTCTCAGGCAGTGGAGCCCTACGCCTCTCGTCTGCGAGGCCACGCGCGGACTTCACGGCAGTGCGAGTAGATGGCGCAGGGTGGCGTGACGCGCTTCTCAGCACTCGCCCCCTACCGGCGAGCCATGCATTTCGGAGGCCACGTTCAGTCTTCGTGGCGGAGGTGCTAGTTGGCGCGAATTGTTCTTAGGGAAGCGCGACAGAGGAATCCCACTGTAGTACACGCCTCGCACATAACTCGTTTCGACTGTGGCAGTATGCTGTGTCGATAAATTGATTCAATGCTAAACGCATTATCGTCAAACGGTCATCGTCACATGGTTTCGCCGAATGCTTTTCCCGACACGAAGCCCCGTTCTATATTTAGGTTACTTGGACATTGGGGTTGCAAGAAATTTTTAGAACAAAGCTGGCATCCCGCAATATCAACAAAGAGCGAGAGCGAGAACTACTTCTCCGCTATATGTATGACGTACGTCTTCTCAGTATCTTGACTTGCTACAGCTGCGGCTTTGTCGTCTCGTTCCGCCACAGAAAGTGTGGCATCAAAGCTTTTTGCTCCGCCTTCAAGCTTATCTTATCTTCTTTTTCATCCCGTATCACTTTGTTTGTGTTAGTACAAAATGAAGACAAACATGCTGGCGAACACTGACAAACGTGCAATTTGAAAACCGTGAGCGTGATCCGGCCTGGACAAACAGGTACACGAGTGAAGGAGCCGTCCACCCTGCTTCTTTGTATGACCGTGCGCAATGCAAAATAGTTGTCGAGTTTGCCAAAACTATCGAAACTGGGCGTAAATAATTTCTCTCTTCTGTGTTCTAAAAATGTACGTTGTTCAAATTTAAACGATACACTACCACTACCAGAATTCACAAGACTACCAGAAGCGTTGTCTGGGAAGGCAAATAGATCCGAAGCCTGGTGCTTCCTTTCCACTGCTGTATTTAAAAGAAAGTTTGTTCTGAGAAGAGGTTTATTGGTGGTGTCCGCCAAGGACGCTACGAGTTCAAGGAATGGCGAGGCAGCGTGGGCACCGTCTCCAAAGACACCAGCGACAGGCAGCGCGCGCAGAGTGGGCCGAGCGTTGGCGATGCCGCTGGACAGAGGCGCGTCTTCTTCTTCACAATCGCCCCGCAGAAAAAAAAAGCCGTTTCGGCGACCTAAGAGGTTGGAGACAGAGGGTCATGGTAGGGCTTGAGACGCGCCACGTGGACGAAGGTGACGTCCACGCCGGCACATGTTGTCAGATGGAGAAAGTGGCTCGATGAGGAAATTCACCGGGGACGTTCGCTCCAAGACGCGGTAAGGCCCTTCGTACTTTGGAATGAGTTTCGAGGGAAGCCCAGGAGCTTGGCAAGGAACAGCCAGCCATACAAGAGACCCTGGGGCATACGTGGGACTGGGCAGTGAGTCGGCGCGTCCTTCCTTCTGGCGCTGTTGTTCTTGTGACGTAAAGGTGCGCGCTAGCTGGCGGCACTCTTCGGCTTGTCGGGCAGCTTCGTACACAGGTGGGCACTCGGAAGCATCAGGACGGTATGGAAGTAGAGTGTCGATGGTATGCAAAGGCTCCCGTTACAAAAGAAAGTACGCGGTCCCAGTTCCATGATCAGATGCCACGTACATCGCGAGCATATCACCAAGAGCGCGGTTAAACCGTTCTGTGAGCCCGTTAGTTTGCGGATGGTATGCCATGGTCGTTCGATGAATAATGTGGCATTCAGAAAGCACAGCATCAACGATTAGGGAGTGGAAGGCGCGACCTCTATCACTGAGGTGCGCCATGTCGAAGTATGGAAGGAAGTAGAACAAAAGACGCTATATCCCGCGCTGTAGCAGTCGGTAAAGCAGCAGTTTCAGAGTAGCGTAACTATGATCCAGCGATTGCCATCCGGTGTCATGGGAAGCGAGCCCTAGAGGTCAATGGCGACGCGATCGAAGGGTTTGGCAGGGCACGCAAGCGGCTGCAAGGCGCCCGACGCGCGTAAAGGAGGTAATTTGCGGCGTTGACAGTCAGGACAGCACTGAACAAACTTTCGTACGAAAGTGTACATTCGCCGCTAGTAGTAGCGATGGCGAATACGTCCGTAAGTCTTAAATACTCCGGCGTGGCCACATTGCGGATCATCGTGAAAAGAGGCCCAGAATTGGGATCTTAAGCTGCGGGGAATGACTAGTAGCCATCAACGGCCTTCGGGAGCGTAGTTGCGTCGGTGGAGCAGCTGATCCCGAATGGCGAAATGAACAGCTTGTCGTCGGAGGGATCGGGATACAGGGGTGGTCGGTGATCCAGAGAGATAGGCGAAAAGAGAAGCGATCCACGGTTCGCGGCGTTGTTCGGTTCCAATCGAGTCAAGGTCAAGAGATGACGGGGGATGTGCGCAAGTGGTGCCGCAGGCCGAGTCTGGAGGTAGAGGTGAACGGGACAGGGCTATATTTTTTAGCCCCTCGTGAAGTGAAAACTACCTAAATAAAAGTGAGGGAAACCTGCACCACCAAAGGTATCGCAAGTTTAAACTAATTAAACATAAATGAAAAGGGGTATGAACCCAAAAAGGTTTGAGAAAATGCCCATTAAAAATTAAATGCGAGATAGAGCCGAACCAAATGTCAAAATGTAATCATGACCAACGGAAAGTTCGATGCACCAAAAGGTCAGCATCGGCATGGTGGGATGGGTCTCGACTTTGTTTATATATACATATTTGACAAAACACTGATGAAGAAGAGCGAATGACATTGAAAAGAGAATGTCTTGAAGAAAAACAAGACAGGTATCCAAGGCGGCAAGGCAGGCCACCGACAGCAAAGGCCACGGAGGTGTGGATGGATGGTTGTTTGCAGGTGACCCAAGAAGTCCAGGAATAGGGGACGTCGGTGATGTGCTGGAAAATGGCTTGAAGCTGGGGGATAACTAAAGAATAGGCGGAAGTTAAATCTAAAAGGAAACACAAAAGAATATGATGTACCATCGAAAACAACAAGGAAACCAAAAGGCGTGGTCAGGGGAGCGATAAGAATGATGATGATGATGATGATGATGATGATGACAGGTATGAGGATGGAATCCAGACATTCCGCGAATACTATCCCCGGAGCAATGCCCCACCTTAGTCAGCGTAAGCAAGGACAATAAACAACGAAAGCTGCATAACGAGATGAAAGAGAAAACAAAACAATTAAGTGAGGGTCAGAAGGGACGCATGCAGTATAAGTTTAAAATAATCTAGAAGAAGCTCGGAATGTGAAAGAGCAAATGAGGCGATAAAGTCGAATTAACAGTGCTCTCTTCCGTTGGCTAAGGACAAGTGAAGGGTAGTGTGTAGGAGTGAGAGAGAAGTCACGGTGATCCTTAAGTAAGGTAGCAACCTCGCAAGTAAAAGAGCAATGATTAAAGTAATGAAGTAGGTCGATACATGAATCACCGCAAGCGCAGTTGCTGTGATGAGAGAAATGAAAGCGGAAAAAAATAGAAAGGTAGTCGGGCGTGACAGGTGAGAAGTTGAGCAAGAGGTTTACGGGGCGCGAAGAAGGTGGGTATCTTTAAGACATTGGGAACCCAGTGATAAAGTGCCGTGTCAGCGCTATCGCACGAACAGGCAACATTCCACTGGGCGTACGAGGACGCACGCATCCTAGTTTTAATTGAGGCCTGCGAAGTAAGAATGAAACTGGAAATTCCGCGCGATGCGGCGGAATTTGCGATGCTGTCAGCAAGCTCATTGCCCTCAACACCCCGATGGGCGGGCACGTGGAATAATAGGACGGGACGGAATGACAGTACAGAAAGGAGGAGCTGTTTAATTTCGTGGACATAGGTGTTCGTGGTGGTCAAAGCGGATATGGCATGAAGAAGCGAGAGGCAATCAGATTATATATGAAGCGTGGTAACATGAGGTAATATGCGGGCGTATGTGAAGGCCTCTAATAACGCGATGACTTCAGTAGCGTAGGCGCTAATTGCCCCAATGATCCTGTGTCGATCCACTTTAATGATGCGGCCATGAGGGCGAAACAAGACGAAGGCAGAACCAGCGGAGAAAGAGGTGTAGGAGCCATCTGTATACAGATGGTATACAGGCAAGGATGTTACTTGACTGACTTGATGGAGTTGGAGAAGTTGAAAATGAAGGCGGAATTTAAGACTAGGGTGAATGAGCCAAGGGTTAATAGGATACTGGCTGTCAAGGGGGTTGTGCGTTAAAGGGCCATACAAGGTAAGGATTTTAAGAATAAAACAGGAAAACTGAGCATTTAATTGATCTAATTCAATAGGTAGGGGGAGAGCATGTGTGAAAATTTGAAGGGAGGAAATGCGGGTGGTGCGAAACGCACCAGTCATAGTTAATAGGAGAGTGCGCTGGATAGAGTTGAATTTAGGTTTAAACTGCGAGGTCGGAAAGGTCGACGACCAGACCGGGGAGGCATAAGTGATAGATGGAAGAAGCACCTGAATGTAAATCAAACGGAGAACAGAAGAAGACAGAGTATAATGCATGCCGATGAATAAGAGGAGACGCGTGGAGAGAAGATCGAATTTAGTACGGAGGTAATTTAAGTGTTCGTTAAATGTGAGATTGGTATTGAAAATAACGCCCAGAATCCAAATTATAGTTTTTGATTGCAGGGAGGTTCCGTTGACACGAACAATGGGTTGACGGGTGCATGATGATGATCATGAATGACTATTAGGAAAATAGAGAAAAAAAGATTTGTCGGTGCTGATAATAACTTTACACCGAGCCGCCAAAGCAGAAATAAGACCTAGAGATTGAGAAGCTTTGGTTTCAAGTTCTAATCTATAGGTGGTGGGAATGACTAGCACCGTGTCATCTGCATATGCTTGTGCGAAGCCATCTTGTGGAAAAAAGATTTCAAGCAGGCCGTAAATAACAATATTCCACAATAGTGGGCTGATAGGGGAACCTTGGGGGCTGCCCAATGTGGGAGTAGCAGATACCTCACCAGCCTGCGAACGAAACGTGACTTTACGGTTATGGAGGAATGAACGTAGAAGGTGGTAGAGGTTGTTGGGGCAGTTATGGGAACGGAGAAAATGTAAAGCAATCGGGTGCCAACCGCTATCAAATGCTCCTTTGAAATCCAGGGAGATGAGTAACGCGTGAAGTTTCTTATCTTTAAACGAATCCAGAGCCTTACGGAGCGGTAGAGGGCGATTGGTGCGCTTTTCCCATGTGTGAATCCAAACTGATTTTTGTGAAACAGGTTGGAGGAATGTAAGAAAAAGTAAAGGCGGAAATTTAGCAAACGTTCTAAAATTTTGCCGAATAATGAATTCATTACGATGGGTCGATAAGACGAGGGAGAGTCGGGAGGGTGGTTGGGTTTCGCGATAAAAACAATGCGTCCTTTACGCCAATGAGAGGTTGGGAAGTAGGATAAATTGAGACACTGATTGAACAAGAAAACAAAGAAGGCCGCATGATATTTGAATAAAGTTTTTAGCGTTGGCAAAGTGACACCACCGAGGCCAGGTGAAGCATGTATATTTCGGGAATTAAGAGCATGTTCGATTTCGCCGACAGTGAACGCAAGGCCATTGACTGGAGAGTGATAAGGAGTGTCGGTGATAATTCTAAGGCGTGTATGATAGAGGTCGTCTGTTGCACGGGAGTCCAGGGAAATCTGTTGCGTTAATAGAAACTTGGCGGAGTCGAGCACGCTCGACGTAAAACTGCCGTCGGGAAGGGGAAGAGAAGGGAGTTGATTTGAGACGTGAAGTTTGTCGAAAGAAATTCGGAATGGAAGAACAAAAAGATTGCGTTTGGAAAGTTCAGAACAAAGCGATTTCGAGGCAGAAGTTTTAGCGCGGTCAATATGGATTTTATAGGCGGCATGAGCGTCGTAATACTGGTCCTTGAATGTCTGCCGAAGTAATGGGTCTGAGGTTATCTGGTAACGCCGGCGTAAAGCACGGATTCTCTTAAGCTCAAGAGTAAGCTCAGGTGTCCACCAGGCGTTATTAGGGCACTGGTGAGGTTTAACCCAACGCGAGTGAGTATTAGCTTGTCAAACATGAGGTAAAACTTTGCGATGATGAGGTCAAAGGCGTCGGAGGAAGAAAGCGTCGTGGTCACCACCCTGTCAAACAAAGAGGATTGCACTAACGACTCCAAGAGCTTGGATGTGCCGAATTTCGTGAACCGTTTATATTTGGTTTTGTTTGCGCAAAAAATAAGAACTTTATGACTTTGTGATCGGAGAGCGTTTCGCAGTCCTCTATAGCCCAACTGTAACCACACAAGATAAGGGCAACAGAGGCGAAGGAAACGTCAATCCAACTCTGAGCAAAGTGGGATTGAAACGTAGGAGACGAGCGGGGGTCATTCTGAACCCTAAGATGATTGGAGGCAGCGAATTGTTTAAGTTGCACACCATGAGTATCCCCGTCGACCGCACCCCATAGTAAGTGTTTTGCGTTGAAATCTCCAGCCATGATCACAAATGGCGTGGAAATATGGGTAAGGTGGACTTGAATTTCATCAAATAGCGGTTCGAGGGGTTTGTGGGGACGTGCATAAACTGCCACGATTGCAAAGGAGGTGGATGGAGCGGCACATGTGACAATGACATATAAGGGACTGCAGTGAACTAGAAAAGTGTCGTAGCCGTTTTTCGGGGCTAAGAGAACCAGCCGAGGAAGAAGAGGTGACGCAAACTTAGAGTGTGTTTGGGGGAGGTGAGGAAGGGTGTTGCCCCGAGTGTAGGGTTCGGAAATTATGGCAAAATCGATTGCATGCTGCGTTATGTAATCTGCCAACAGTAGCGTAGGCTGCCGGGAGTGTGCCAGATTGGCCTGTAAAAATGTCACTGGAGTTCCGCTAGCCATGCTGGAAGGAATAAGCATGCGAGGGAAAAGAGGCCACCAACAAAGGAATGGACATCGCCCAAGAGTATCACCACGAACCGCTAAAAGGCAAAAAGAAGGAATGGTGAAATTTTTTCAAAGCATAAAAGCAGGTGAGGGTGAATATGAAATGTACGGAAGCGAGCACTGATATGTTAAGTATGGTAAGTATGGCGAAAGACGGAAGAAAAAGAGGATGAGAGTAGGAGAGTAGTACAAGTAATGGAAATGAATGACAAGTAAAAATAAGAAAAAATGCACAAAGAAGTATTGAAGTTTGAAGGATGATAAGAAAATGAGATGAAAAAACAAAAGTAAACAGAGAAATACCAAGCAAACCGGAGGGGCACGCGTACCCGCCGAGAGAGGAAAGGGGGACGCGCGGCTGCCCATAAATACGGAACTTGAGTACGAACACAAGGAAGAAGAAATCATGCGTGCACATCGGGGATTTAACTGAGTCCGCAAATAGAGCCACCGCGCAACCACGAGGGCGCAGATAAAGGGAGTGAAGGGAAGGCTACCCATTATCGGTGCGCGTACGCATACGCGCGACTCGCTCGACCAGCAGCGGACACGCGGCATCGCCAGTCGGGTGCGACGACGCCCGATCAAGCCGCATCGCCCACGCGGACCGAACACGTCTCCACAAGGTGTGAACCCGCGCATTTTGTACACTGCGCCTTCGAAGGGTCCGCCTTACGCGGACAGGCACGTCTGGAGGGGCCATAAGTGGCACAGAAAGTACATGTTGGAACGTGCAGGTCCTCACGCACCGCGACCGAGGTCCACCCAATCATTAATCTGCCTCGGGCAATGAGGGACCGAAAAGCGGCCGCATCAACCTCAAGCACGTGAGTGTAAATACCCGATCGTTCGCGGAACGACACCCTAACGTGACATGACTCGGTATTAAGTTGTAAAGTCGGGTTGCGCGCGTTAATCGCGCTGATGAGGTTGGGACCAGAAACACCCGGGTGCACACCGGAAACGCCGGCATGTGGGCGGCGCTTTACGGCCACCCGCACCGAGAAGGCAGCAGACGTGACCGCATGACGTTCAATCGCGGATTTGAGGCCTGAGTACATGGAGCGAATAACCGGCGTCCGAGCGACGAACTTCGTCGGGAGGCGAACGTCCAACGGCCTGCGTCAAGAAATTTGCCGTCCGCAGCCGATCTGCCTGTCCAGACATTTTCGTCGGGCGAACGCCGCCTCCGGAAGCGTCTAGCGCGCAGCGGTGAACGACAGCCAATCAGGAGGCACTAGTTCCGGTCGCAATGCATGCTGGTGTTTCACGCGCGCGCGCCTTTTCGTGTCGTCTGCAATCGCGTTGGTGTTGCCGTGTCTGCATGTCTCTGCACCGATTGAGTAGTTCCCAGTATGATCTCTCAGGAATCGCGTTGTATTTGTACATCCCATATATCCGCTGATCTGCCGGGAAACAGACAAACAGTGCAAGCTCTCTACAACAACAGAGGCCGCATGATGTCGTCATGCCTATCTCCCGACTTCCCTGATAGATGGCGCTGGCATCGGATATTTCTTTCGTTAGGCTTAGACGCGTTTGAAACGAGAAGCGATCTCGAAAACTACTCCACAATAATCTGTCGTCGAAGCGGCCTGAGACTAAGCGAAAGCCGTTTATGCAGTCATTTGCTACCAACGTAGTGAACGCTACAAGGACAACGCCAAATTCAGTTCGAAGCAGGCGGCCGGGACCGCCGCCAACACGGCGGCCAACGCGCGGCGGCGTTCGCCGCATGTATCGCGACACAGCGAACATCCTGCGTCGTGTCGCCGCGTCGTTACTTGACGCGTGAAGTTCGTCGAGAAAGTTCGCTCCATGTATCCCGGGCTTTAAGCCGGTCCAGAGACTGCTTATCGTCAGTGAAAACCGTGATGCCATGTCGGGTAGGGTTCATGCTGACATCCCCAATCCTCACAGTGACGGGGTCGAGATTAGAGCTCATAAGGGCCGCAACGTCGTGCGCCGGTGCCGAGGATGGAGCGATCGGCGTAAGAAACATAGTATAAGCATGCTCTCGCCTGTAGCCAACGTTAGGCCGAGCAGGGTAGCCAAGTCGGGGTCAGCCTGTAGGACGGCGCTGGGAGCCGGTAGAGTAGCCAGGCGAACTGTTGAGGATGGAAGAGGTAGGCCGTGGCTCACGGCTTGTGCATACATCCTGTCGGAGGAGGTAATCGGCGCAGAAGCCACCGGCGCAACACAGGCTTGGCGACGCGCCAGCCGAAGCTGGTCACGTAACTCATAAACTCGGCCAGACTGGTGTGCGGCATACGCGCGCACATCCGAACAGTCCTGCAATATCTCACTCAGCCACGTGATAATCTGGAATCAGAAACTATTAGGTACCTTGCAGGAAGAATAAAAAAGGAGATCGGTGATTTTTTGCTGGCGATCGGCAATACGGCGCATGGATTTAGTGATGTACTGATCAGAATTGGGTACAGCGTTAGATACGGAAATATCACAAACCGAAGCTGACGGACTGCGAATAGGGTCATTAGGAGGTAAAATAGATGTAGTGGGGCCATCCCTCTCGCCGGGCGGGTCGCGATACCCTCCGAGCAGCTGAGCCGAAAAGTCAGAATCAGTAATCAAGACACCCTCCTTTGGCAGTGGAACTGCCGAGGCTTTCACCAGAAACAACCGCTACTTAATCAATACCTACGCCAACATACCAGCCGCCCGGATGCTATCCTACTTCAAGAAACCAATAACGCCCCCAACTCCCTGGTTATCAAACCTTTCATACCACCCACCATCTTCACCGGGTCTCCACCTTAGTACGGCGTCGTATCCCTGTTATTCAACATGATCTGCATAGTCCTCACATCGAACACCTATTCCTCGAATTAATTCCCAATCGTAAACGGAAAGAATGCATCTTCCTTCTGAACATTTACAATAGCCCCAAGGACAAAGCAAAGTGTCGCTTCCTCAACCTCTTTAAGAAGGCTCTTCACGTAGCTGGAACGCACCCCCTCCTCATCGGCGGCGATTTCAACCTCGCTCATGCAGGCTTGGGTTACGTTCGCACGGAAGCTGCAGCTCGCAATCTCTGGCAAGATTACCACGACTTAGGCCTCACCCTTATCACGGATCCCTCCTTTCCCACACGCCTCGGTACCTCCACTACCCGGGACTCTACCCCCAACCTCACCTTCATCAAATATATCAACAATGCACAATGGACCAATATACAGCAAGACCTGGGCAGCGACCATTATATCCTTGCTATATCTTTACCCCAACTCGCTGCCATCCCTGCCCCCACTAAAGAATTCGCCATTACCGACTGGGATGCTTTTCGTAAGATACGCATTGGTGCCGCCTCAGCAGTAGGCATTGCCGACATCAACACCTGGATGCAAGCGCTACGCACTGACGTTCAAACGGCTACTCGGGTGGTAACTACAGATGCCCCAGTTGAACGCATGGATAGCCACCTCGCCCATCTTCTGGAGGCTAAGGCCTCCATCCTAGCTCGATGGAAGGGGCAGCGCCTAAACTGTCGCCTCAGAAGTAAGATCTCTAAAGTCAATACAGCCATCGAGGAGCATTGTCAAACCCTCAGCCGGCAACAGTGGACTGAGCTGTGTAACACGATGGATGGACAACTTCATCGCCCATCTACGTGGAAACTGCTCAGACACCTGCTTGACAATACTACCACCCGCACTGCCCAACAGGATCGGCTGCAGAAACTCCTTTATACGGAGACCCTTAAGCAAGGTCCATAACGAGTACTTGACTACCTCTGCACCAGATATATCTCCAGGGGACAAGTCAGTCCACACAGAAATTACATCGGTAATCCCAAGCCTACACTAGACGCCGATTTCAGCGCATCTGAAATACATGCTGCACTTCGCAAGCTTAACGGTCGTTCTGCTCCAGGCCCAGACGGGGTCACTAACAAAACCCTTCGCAATCTCGATGACGAGTCCGTGTCCCATCTAACTGACTAAATCAACGATTGCTGGCGCAATGGCGCCATCCCAGCTGCCTGGAAGACTGCCAACGTTATCCTAATCCCAAAGCCTGGCAAACCATCTAGCCTCAACAACCTAAGGCCTATCTCCCTCACTTCATGCGTAGGCAAAGTGATGGAACACGCCTTCTTAGCACGCATCAACACACACCTCGAAGACAACTCTATCTATCCCCACACCATCATTGGATTTCGCCCTCACCTTTCTACTCAAGACGCTATGTTGCAGCTCAAACATCAAGTACTAAACGACCGTTCCCGTAACACGAAAGCCATCCTCGGACTCGACCTCACTCAAGCCTTTGACAGCATTTCCCATGAAGCTATCCTTGACTAGGTCTCCCACCTCCACCTGGGAGAGCGATCCTACAATTACATCCGTGACTTCCTCTGCAATCGCACAGCCACCCTCTCGGCCGGGGATTTACGATCAGACCAGCTTCCCCTTGGCAGCAAAGGCACCCCGCAAGGTTCAGTTATCTCTCCCATGCTTTTTACCTTAGTCATGATTGGCCTTGCCCAGCAACTACAACGAGTCGACAATATCAACCATACCATCTACGCCGATGACATCACTATCTGGGCGTACCGAGGCAGCGATGGTCAAGTGGAGTCAGCCCTACAAACGGCGATTGACACGGTTGAAGCCTATCTCCAAGGGACCGGACTGTGCTGTTAGCCGGCTAAATCGGAACTTCTTTACAAGCCCATTCAGCGGGGACGCCCTCCAAAACACCAATCTGAGCACCGACCCTGTGACTCTATCACCTTACGCCTTCAAGATGGCAGTCCTACACCACACGTCCCTAGTATCCGGGTCCTCGGTCTCACCATCTCTACCAACGGCTCCAATGCCTTGGCTCTCAACAAGATCTGCGCCCAATCTCAAAACACCCTACGGCTTCTTAAACGCATCTCCAACCGACGAGGGGGACTCAAAGAAGAAAGCCTTCTCCGCCTCGTGCAGTCCTTTGTCATATGCCACATCACTTACGTTGCTGCGTACCTCAACTGGTACCGGGCTGAACAAAGCAAGCTCGACACCCTCATACGAGGGGTCTACAAGCAAGCACTTGACCTCCCGCATTAATCCAGTACTGAACTCTTCAACCAACTAGGAGTTCACAACACCCTTGCCGAACTCATTGAAGCACAACAACGCTCTCAGCTTGAACGGGTCACCCTTACTGAAACGGGACGCTTTATTCTATCTACGCTTGACTTTACTTACCATCAGCAGCAGGGCCCCAAACAATCGATCCCAACTGACATCCGTAGCTGGATCCACACAGACCCTATTCCTGAAATATGCACCCTGAATATAACAGGACCCGGCGCCAAGCTCGGGTCGGAGCAATCATAAAAGCCTTTGCTCGTGTACCTGGCGTTACATTTGTTGATGCAGCCCAATATTCCCATGGCACACGATTTGTAGCCGTCGCCACACGCGATGGAGTCCTACACCACGCCTCCAGCGTCATTACCCCCACTGCCGAAACGCCTGAAGAAGTGGCCATCGCCCTGGCCACTCTAGATCCCACCTGTCACACCATCGTGTGTGACTCTCGCTCAGCCGTCACTAACTTCAGCAAAGGCCGTATTTCTCCTCAAGCTCTTCGTATCCTCCGCCAGGCACCACACTCTAAAGAAAGCATGATCTCCCTGACATGGATCCCGGCCCACGCGGGCACTGTCCACCCACACCTCCCCAACCTCAACGAGGTCACCCACTCCATTGCGCGAGGACTAGTCAACCGCGCCGGAGACACTGGAGACGAGTTGGACACCAGGGAAGTCTGACTACTTACAACGATCTCGTTAAGGCATTTTACCTTAGTCGCCGAACCTTCCCCCCACCTCACCCCAAGTTCAGCCGGGCGCAGGCTATCACCCTGCGTCTGCTACAAACAAATGCGTACCCTTCTCCCGCCCGCCTCCACCTTATATTCCCTGAAGTTTACAATACCCCCCACTGCCGGTGCTGTGGCACTCACCCGGCTACGCTTCCGCATATGCTGTGGGAGTGCCCAGCACAGTACACACACATTGACACCACGACCCTCTCGTCGAGGTTGCGTGAGGCTCTGCGGAGCTCCGGCCTCGACGACCAAACCTGGGCGACCTGCAGCACGCCCGTGAGGCGGCGGCGAGGCAAGCCCTCGACGTCCCCTCATGGGAGGCTTAGACCCGGCCATCTTAAAGTGCTGGTTCCGCAAAAAATTTTCCATAGCGCTTCCAACTTGTTCGTGAAATGTGATCTCGGTGGATTTCGTATTACGTCGGGCCAGCGGGCTAAGTTTTGCGCCGATTCTATATCACCCCAATAACGCTCAGGAGCACATGCTTACATAATTTATTACGAGGACCGCTACTAACCCACAGGATTGGAACTTTACCTACGTATTACCCATAATGTTCCCGTTTTTTAAGCCAAATGCAGACAGTGTCTTGTTTAGTTGACGGAGGACACAAGAGAAACCAACTACAAACACCTTATAAGGCTTGAAAATAGGAAGAATGCAAGAGTTTAGCAAATACTAGCTACGCTTCTAATTAGGCCAGAAACGTGAAACTTTCGCCACATAATATGCTTAAGATTTTCCCTACTGACGCGGAGATTGAAGTTGGTGTCTCTTACAGCTGTCTTCGGACTATGACCCTGTGGAGCGCTTCGCTTCCTATAAAAGCAAGCTGTTTCTATTTTCAGAGATCAAACATTTATGGCCCATCACTGACAACTTCCTTCCTTCTTATTAAAACATAAATACCGTACTTCACATTTCATGTAAAAATCAGGAGCAGCAACTATATACCTGGTATAAATGACAAAAACTACAAGAATTCAAGTGTTGAGCAATTATTTTGAACGCACCCCAGACGTTCGGTATACGTCACTAATAGAATGGCCCCAATTTAATGTAAATATGAACTCGCCTTCGTATTTCGTCCTCCCTGGAAACTAGTGAGCCTTTTTAGGCGTTTCATATGAAGCCCATAAAGGGACTGAAAACGAAGGTATAGAAATTAATATTTAAGCCCTAATTAAAACAAACACTTCAAAATTGTCCAGCATATTTTCACTAATATTCCTCAATTGTCGTGATAATATTGCCGCGAGACAGAAGAAGACAGGCACCGAAGCAGAGGTCAGCAATAGGCCGGCACCGAAGAAAAGGAAGTAGAGGTTGCTTCTCGCCATCTTGGCTGGTTGCTGCTACGCCTGTTCGACTCACGTGTAAATATTTGTAAATATACGTTTTTGTGTAACATTTTTGGTGGAGGTGCTTTGCGTGCTCTCGAGTTGGGCTTATTGCGCGACCAATATGAACTTCGTGAGTGATATAGTGTTTCCAGAAAGCGATGGAAATTGGCACACACCGTTTGCGAGCCCATCTAGTCGTCATAACAAAGAACGCCACTAATAAAAATTTAAAAAAGGAGCGGTCCTATTACTGATCCTTGAGGGACCCAGCTAGTTGCCATGTAAGAAGGAAGACACTTGGCCATTCACGTTAACATGACATGTGCTGAGAGGTTTATTAGCAACGGATTCCGGCGAACGGGTAGCAGTCACACGCGTTCGGCCAAGGACAGCAACCACGAGCTCATGCCGGTGGCGGTGCTGCTGAGGCCCAGGTTACTCTTCTTCATTACAATCTCCCTCCGCCGAAAAAGGAGCCATCCTGGTGGCCTAAGGCAACGACACTACTATTAGTTCGTAGTACGGCTTAATGCGACAGACGTGGACAATTTCGCGGCCGCGATTGCGCAGGTCTGTCGGTGGCTTGAGGGGCTCCACGAGGTAATTGACGGATGACGTTTGCTCCAGAACGCGGTAGGGTCCCAGGTATTTCGCGACAAGTTTTGCGGAGTGGCCGGGTGTGGTAGCGGGTACCCGAAGCCAGACCAGAGAGCCAGGTGAAAATGTTGGTGCAGAATGGTCGGCAGGTGGACGGGATTGCTGCTGCCACTGGTCCTCGGTGGAAAAAGAGCGGGCAAGCTGGCGGCATTCCTCAGCATGTCGAGCAGCTTCAGACAGCGGAGTACTTTCGGACGCATCAGGTTATAATGAAAGAATTGTATCGAACGTATGAGATGGTTCTCGTCCATATAGGAGAAAGTACGAAGAAAATCCAGTAGTTGCTTGGCGCGAGTATTGTACGCATACGTCACGAAAGGTAGAACTTGGTCCCAGTTTGGATGATCGGAAGCGATGCACATTGATAGCATATCACTAAGAGTACGGTTGAAGCGTTCTATCATGCCGTTAGTTTGCGGATGGTACGCTGTACTTGCGCGGTGAATGATTCGGCATTCGTCGAGTAGAGCCTTCTAAGCATCGGCAAGAAAGGCTCGGCCTCTATCGCTCAGAAGTTCGCGAGGGGCACCGTGGCTCAGAACGAAATGGTGTAACAGAAACGATACAACGTCGTGGGCGGTGGCAGTCGGCAGAGCGGCGGTTTCAGCATAACGGGTCAAGTGATCCACGGCAACAATAATCCAGCGGTTCCCTGTCGGAGTGGATGGTAGCGGTCCGTATATGTCAATACCAACACGATCAAAAGGACGACTAGGGCAGGGAAGGGGTTGTGACGCGTAGACTTCTCCGGCAGGTAATTTTCGGCGTGGGCACTGAGTACAGAAGCGAATGAACTTTTGCCCGTAGTTATACACGCCGCGCCAATAAAATCGGAGGCGTAGTCGAGCGTAGGTCTTGAAGAGGCCGGCATGTGCGCACTGTGGGTCGGCGTGGAAAGCGTCGCAGATAATGTCACGGAGATGTCGGGGTATAACAAGAAGCCACTTGCGTCCGTCAGAAAGGTAGTTATGACGATAAAGAAGGCCATCGCAAATGCAGAAGTGGGTATCCTGGCGGCGAAGAGCGCGAGATGGTGAAGAGGTGGATGGATGAGAAAGGATGCTGATGAGAGCACTGATCCAGGGATCCTTGCGCTGCTCCGACGGCATGTTGTGCAGTGCACGTGATGTAAGTGCGGGCTCAAGGGCGGATAGGCAAGCGTTGTCAGCTGCGACCGGTGAGCGAGAAAGGGCGTCAGCGTCCGTGTGTTTGCGGCCAGAACGGTAAAGAGCGCTCATGTCGTACTCCTGCAGCTTAAGGGCCCAGCGAGCAAGTCGGCCAGATGGGTCCTTGAGGGTGGACAGCCAGCAAAGGGCGTGGTGGTCAGAGATGGCGTCGAAAGTGTGACCATACAAATAAGGGCAAATTTACCAAGGGCCCAAATAATGGCTAAACACTCTTTCTCTGTAACCGAGTTTTGTCAGAGCTCGGCTCGTGTAGGCGACGACATATTCATCGAACCCCGTCCTCCGTTGCGCAAGTACGGCACCGAGTCTGACGCCGCTGGCATCGGTGTGGACCTCCGTGGGGGCGGCAGGGTCGAAGTGACGGAGGATAAGTGGCGAGGTTAGCAGGCGGCGTAATTTCGTGAAGGCGTCATCGCAGGCGGGCGACCAAGCTGAAAGTTCTTTGACGCCGCTTAGAAGGTATGTCAGGGGTGCACTTATGGATGCGAAATTTCGAATGAAACGTCGGAAATACGAGCATAAACCAACGAAACTTTGAAGCTCCTTTAACTTCTTCGATTTTGGGGTTTTGGAAAGTCAGCGACGGCGCGGAGCTTGGCTGGGTCCGGAAGAATGCCGCCTCGCGAGACAACATGGCCAAGAATGGTGAGCTTTCGGGCACCAAAACGACCTTTTTTAAAGTTGAGTTGAAGTCCCGCGTCAGTGAGACATTTCAGAACGTGCTCGAGACGACTGAGTGAGATGTGTATGGAAATCAGTGGAAAAGACAACGACATCGTCCACGTAGGAGAGACATAAGTTCCATTCGAGGTCGTGTAAAATATTATCCATCATCCTCTCAAAAGTGGCTGGAGCGTTACACAGGCCGAAAGGCATCACGGTAAATTCATATAATCCATCAGGTGTCAGAAATGCTGTTTTATGTCGATCAGATGGTGTCATAGGGACTTGCCAGTATCCCGAACGTAAATCCAGCGTAGAAAAGAACTCCGCTCCCTGCAAACAGTCGAGGGCGTCGTCGATGCGCGGTAACGGGTAAACGTCCTTGCGCGTTATCTTGTTCAGACGTTGGTAGTCAACGCAGAACCGAATGGAGCCATCCTTTTCCTTAACAAGAACGACCGGTGACGCCCAGGGACTGTTTGAAGGCTGTACAACGCCGCGCTCGAGCATGTCATCAACCTGGTCATCAATTGCACGGAGCTCCGAGGGGGATACCCGATAAGTACGTTGCCGTAGAGGTACATGACTGCCGGTATCTATCTGGTGAAAAACGGTTGATGTACGACCCAAACCGGAAGCAGGGCTGTCAAAAGAGGCGCGGAAATTCTGCAGGAGAGTGAGCAGCTGGCTTCTTTGAGAAGATGACGTTTCATCGTCGATGGAGCGGTTGAAAGCGTCGAGGAGGGACTGATCAACCGCAGGGTCACAAAGAAGTGCGCTAAAGTCCGTAGGAGTAGAAGCCGCAGGAGCGTCAAAGATGTAAAAGGTGTCAACCGGCTGAACAAGGCCTATAGGCATTCGCCATGAAATAAAGGTAAAGGGTACGCCGTGCTATTGTCGACGAGCATCTTCGTGGCGCCACTGCGAACAGTAAGGAGAGAAAAGGGCAGCGGAGAACATTTGCGGCGAAGGAACACTTCAGAGAGTGTAAAGAGAACACTGCCATCAGAAATAGTGGCGCACGCCACAGGGACAAGCAGGGAAGAGCACGGAGGAACGGCATTGTCTTCGGACACAAACAGTTTATCACTAGAAGGGTAGCTATCGACTGTCTCAAAATCGTGAAGCGCAGAAAGTTCAAATTCGGCTTTGCAACAGTTGATAACGGCATTGTTATTTGCAAGGAGGTCCCAGCCTAATATATATAATGTCATGGGAACACGAGGGCAGCACGAGCGATTCGACGGTATACAGAACTCCTTGAATGAAGACTCGAGCAGTACAGGCAGCGAGAGGCGTAATGTGTTGAGCGGTCGCGGTTCGTAGGGAGAGGTCGGATAAAGGCGTCAGAACTTTTTTAGTATGCGACAGTGTTTGGCGGAAATTACAGATACTGCGGTTCCTGTATCGACAAGTGCCAGGACGGCGACTCCTTCGACATACACTTCAATTACGTTGGCTGGAGAGGGACGAGGATTTGAGCATTTCGACGTAGACGCAGTTCGTGCCTCGGGAACTGCGGCCATCAGTTTTCCTGCTCGGTGGGTCCGGCACGGTGACGCATCGGAGAAAGCGAGCGACGACGTGGAGATGGTGAGCGGCGGGTAGGCGCGGGTGAGCGATCAGGACAAAATAAGAGGTAGGAAGGCTGGAAGGCGAAGACGAAAATTGAGCAGGGAAAGGTGGCGCTCGCCAGATGTCCGGGAAAGGAAGCATGCAACGACGGCAATGGCGCGTCACATGACCAGCACCACCACAAGCAAAACATATTGGACGGTCATCGAAGCTGCGCCATTGTTGGGGGTAAGCTCCGACTCGTGGCTGAGAAGTCGAAAAATGCTGTTGATCTGGTAACGGCATAGAAGGCGGCAAAAAGGTCGGTGGTCGATGCATAGTGGGCGGCGAGAGCCGCCCACTATGCATCGACCACCGACCTTTTCGCCGCCTTCTATCGGACAACTGCTTCTGCGTACGTGAAAGGTGCAGTGACTGGCGTCGAATCACGTGCTTGCGAAACTTGCTCCTGGATAAAGTCGCTTATCGTAGTTGCCAAAGCGGGTGATGGTTCCGGGACGTAAGACATCAAAGATAGCTGGAGAGCGACCTCTGCGCGAACGAATTCCTGAATCTTCAGAAACAGGGTAGCATGGTCGTCGCTGACACCAAGGCTAGACACAGAGTCGGTGGGCGCAGGGGGACGTCTGGTGTGAAGCCGTTGCCTGCGCAACTCTTCGTAACTCTGACACAATTCTATCACTTCAACGACAGTGCGAGGACTCTTCGATAATAACATTTGGAATGCGTCGCCCTCAATACCCTTCATTATATGTTTGATCTTCTCCTCCTCTGACATCGACGCGTTCACCCGTTTGCAAAGGTCAACAATATCCTCAATGTAGCTCATGAAATTCTCTCCGATCTCTTGGGATCGTGTGCGCAAACGGTGTTCTGCACGGAGCTTTCTTACTGCTGGCCGACCGAAAACTTCGGTAAACATGGTCTTGAAGACCAACCACGTAGTGAGGTCGCCTTCATGGTTTGGAAACGATAGTTTCGCAACGTCCGAGAGATAGAATGCTACGGTTCTCAACTTGGTAGCATCGTCCCAATGGTTATGGGCACTCACTCGCTCGTATGAGGAGATCCAATCTTCAACGTCTTTTTCATCTGTGGAGGAGAAGATAGGGGATCTCGCAGACGCAAGGCGCCGGCACATACCAGGGTGGGCGGCGCCGTTGGAGGAGTTGGAGGAGTGCTGCTTGTGTCCTCAGGCATGATGGGGGGTAGAGTGCGACTTCAAAGTTCCAGGGTGTTCAAAACCCAGCAGCCTCCACCACTTGCTAAGAGGTTTATTAGCAACGGACGCAGGCGAACGGGTAGCAATCACAAGCGTTCCGCCAAGGACAGCAACCACGAGCTCATGCCGGTGGCGGTGCTGCTGAGGCACAGGTTACTCTTCTTCATTAGACATGATGCATCAATAAGATAACTCTGCAAGATATTTACAATTGACGGGTCAACACCAAGTGCGTAAGCTTGATCAGAAGCAGTGTGACTGACCACAACAAACGCTTTGCTGTGGTTCCAATAAATGGTGTCAACTTGCCTCCTTTGATGTACCGGCGCGAAGATTTGTGTTATGAAACTTGTGGAATTTGTCATAGTTAGTTAATTCAGGTTTAATGGCGCAAAAGCGACAAAGGTCATGCTACGCCAGCCACAAGGTATTAAGAAATGAAATGTTAATGCAGCGAAAGCTGCGTTACCTTATATTCTATGTAAAGAACCGGCTTCATTTAAAAACTCGAACAAGTCAGTGAATGGCACTAGCGGATCATCTCCCAATAATGAGGTGGGGTGTAATGGTATGTGTAAGTTATACAGATTCTGCAGAATTTTCCGTCTGTGTGTTTGTATATGTGTTTCTATATAGTGGAGTGGCCGGTCAGGAAGTGATGCTGATTCGGAATCAGTGAGTTCTTCAAAGTAAAAGACAGTATGTTGTGAAGAGAAAGCTAAAAAATCTTGGACCTGGTACAAAGAAGAGAAATCGGGACTTCGTTCGAGACATTGGTTTTACAGCCAGACTTAAATTGAGGAAAAACACGAGCAGCTTTCCTCATGTAAGGAAAAATGGAAGTATATAAAGTGTTAATAATTATAAATGTACTGCCGTAAGCTTTTAAAATTGCGGAGGGGATGCCATCGGGGCCGCAGGATAGAGAATGCTTCAAGCGCTTAAGGCATTCGCTGATGAGTTTCTCATCAAAAAACACAGGACTAGATGTAGGAGCCGTTGTCTGCTGCTGACTGACACCAGGGTTGAAACCTGAAACTTAATATAAGGATGAAAAATGGGCAGCAACACAATGAGCGACTGCTTGAGCTTCAAGTCCTGTAGAGTCGATCAGGCGAAAACACTCTCCGTGATTACTAGAGCGCCCCCCTTGCGGATACACTTCCAAAATTCCGCCGGCTGGTCGTGGGCGGTTTTCTACAAAAAGGCAATATAGGAGTATTGATCCCGCTTATAGAGGCGTTTGCACAGAGTCCGAAAAAAGCGGAATTCTCGCTCAGCTCGAGCCTGACAGTGCAGCTCTGCGCCGTCCAGCGAGCCGAGGAAGCCGCTTCGAGACAAGGTCTCGGAACCGCGTCCGCGGCGGGTGCCCAGACCCACTAAAATACGCCGGACTCAAATCTTATTGATTTGATAATAGAGTTGACGTTCTTCTTCTTCTCTCCACTCATTAGGCACAGGACCTCTGGATTTACTGTGCGCGCTGTGTTTATACTTTAGGGCAGTTATAAATTCCGATGAGAACCATTGAGGATATTTAGAGCGTTTAGGACGGTACTGACGAATGTATTTGCGCATGCTGCTCAAGACAGACTTCGTAAACTGATCTTCTTGGTAATCAACATTGGTTTCATCTGTGACCAGTGACCAATAGGTGGTGGACCAGAAATGATATAATAATAATATAATAATAATAAACGTTTCCCAGACCGAAATGAATCTATATGTAAGGTTGTGCGAATATTCGAAACTCTCAAATAACGAATCGGATAGTGTACTACTCGATTCGGTCTTCGTATCGAATAGTCACTATTCGTAAATGAGCATTTTTCGAATACTTTTCGAATATTTGAAAACTTCAACTGCGCCAAATTAAACGTAAATTGGAGAAAAAGTACAGTAAATTTTCACTCCCGCGGGTATATGACTAGTATAAACATAAAACATGAGAACTTGCGTAGTGGCAGTAGCAGCTTATACCGCTTACGTAGGAACATTTACAGGCTGTACAGCGATCATTGGCACGCATTCTCTGAAGAGCCCTGTGCATGTGAATAAACTATTGTTTGCTCCCAATGCTTCATTTGAGCTTTTAATAAACAACGCTCCATAAGGTATATGTAATGGCATAAACGTTCTACTATAATAATGTTTGGATGTCCACATCGTTTTATATAAACTGTCATAATGCTTATAAATATTCGAAAAGTATTTGAAAACTATTCAATATTCGATTCGCTCTTGGCACTATTCTATTCGTCTTTGATTCGGTCTCAAAAATGCTCACCCCTACCCATTTGCAAAGAACGCGTGTAGCTGTAGTAGCTGTGGCGTGTAGCTGCCAACAACGGGTTAACCGGTTGAATTTTAGAATGCGCTTAAGCCATTCATTGCGTTTGTCCTGCAGTGAGTGAACTGAAATTGCGCGAAACACGACGAACAATGCTTGAGGGACATGTGCTTTCCCATCTATGTTTATATGTAGATAATGTTCAAAACAGACTGAACATTTGAAAATATGTCATATCTGAGGCCATTCCTGGGTGCCCCGGAGTATTTAATACGGCTTTAGGTACGGTAAGACAGTGGCGCGGATGAGGTTTTATAAAACCATAGAATTTCTCTTCGGCCTCAAACCACGCACTGCGCCTTGAATTAACAGAAGGGCACATTAGGGGAGTTTTCCGTCTGGCTTGCACATGATTTAGAAATTTATGAACCGCGCAAGAAAACGGGACCAGGAAATTACAGAAGTTCAGAGAATTGCCCCCAAGTGCGTAGCATTCTTTGGCTCAGCACGTACTTTTATTTCCCTATGTTTTGCCTATATATATAGTTTGTGCTTTTCTTACCCTGCGGGCCCACCCCAAATTTAGGTTGGCCCACCCCCATATCACCCCCAAATTTAGGTTGGCAATATACAAATGGGACGGCAATTGTTAATATTTTCACGATTGCCTTTTTTGATGACAGGAATTATTTTACCAATTTTAAGTGAGTTAGGAAATACCCCAGCACGGAACATTTTGTTAATAATATCAGCAAGGACAAGTGAGATATCAGCAGAAACAAGCTTCATATGAGCTGGTCTGATAGAATCAAGGCCAGGTCCAGTTGATTTTAAGGAACAAATAACATTGTAGACTTCATGCGGTGATACAGGGCGAATATAAAATGAGTATGAGCTACGCGAAATACTAGGCACCGCATTCGCTTTAGGACTGTTATCCGAAGCAACAAAATGCTCACTAAATGCATGAGCAATATCAGTATTTTAGGTGTGTTCATGATCATTGAGAATAATTATTTTGATGGCTGGATCAGACTCTTTTATATTAAGAAACTGTCAAAATAGTTTCCGGTTACGCCTGGTATCGTTTACGTTTTCAAGTAATTGGTTTTCACAGTAGTCTCGTTGTGCGCGCCTGAAAACGGCAGAAAGAACGTTTGAATATGCACGCAAGTGATTTATCAAATTTATGTTAAAGGGCTGCGATTTCACTTTTTTGTGAAGATTATTTTTTCTTGTTTTGGAACGCAACATGGCATCTGATATCCAAGGATTTCTTGGAGTAGAATACGAATGTGTGACTTGTGAATAAGTAGTACACTGATAAATGTATTTAGTGATTTTGGAATGGAACATGGGAAATGTCTTCTCAGGACAATCCTCCGTATATACGTCATCCCTGTTTGTGGTTTGAACCTGATGAATAAATTGTGTTTTCTTGAACGAAAATTTAACATATCTTTTAGAATTGCTTATTGCTTATGTACCTAGATAAAAAACAAGGGCTAATGATCAGTGGTTGAATAATCGATAACTCCAGAAGAGCAATGAGAATCAGAATCGAAAGAAGAAAAGATGTGATTAATCAGCGTGGAAGAGCCTGAAAGATCACGCCTAGTTGGAGTCTGTATTAGGGAAGAAAAACCATAGCTGGGTAGACAACTTACATAGTCAGAGCACTACTGGCACTTGATATCGAGAATATTAATGTTTATGTCCGAGCAAATATTATATATTTTTTTCATTTGTTAACGCACATAATTATCTTCAAACTGAGAACAGAATTCCGCATAAGAAGTTGACGGTGAGCGAGATATAGCACCTACTATTGTACACTATGATTGACCGGTAGAGAATTGCGGTCAAACTCTAACCAGATCGATTCACATAACAAGTCCCGAAAAGCAAGATCGTAACGTCGAACGTAGGGCAATGATGATCTGATGAAAATAGTCGACCCACCGCTACGGTGGGAAGTTCGATTATTGATTTCAGATTTGTTGCCAGACAGACCATACAAATTTCCATGAGCTGATGTAGCCAGGTCTCGGATAAGCATATCAAAGAAAAAGTGTGATCAAGCATGTAAAGAAATTTCAATAGATCGTCATGATGGTTGCGTAAACTACGAACGTTGCAATGAAGGAAAGAGAACGCAGGTGCTTTATCTTGCAACAAAGACACTTGGTCACAAGAAAACATAACGCAATAAAGACCGAACAGCAACTGTGGTTAACAGAAAAAAATTACTTGCACGATCACTGAATAATCACCAGATCCATCACACCAGTGATGCGATAGACGTGGCTGCTCTGATTCCATAGCTTTAGTCACACAGTCGTCAGTCCAAGGTATTTCCCACCTTTACCTCTTTTGAGCTCAAGAGCCTGCGCAAAAAGTCGTTTGTTAAAAGGTGTGAGGTGATCATTGACGAAAATTGGCTTGTTGCTGCTCTGAGGAAAACCGATGGCTGACGTAGTCAGCCTGGCCTTTCTTGCTTTGGCTGCAAACACGGAGCGCTCAGCCCTTGAACAAAAACGTGCAATAATGTTCGTGTCCTTCTTAGCAGGAACACGATGCACGGCGTCAATGTCTGATTCCGCGACAGGACAGCCAATCCTATCATTAATGGCCTGCACTACCACCAGGCAATTTTAGGCCTGCGTTGCGGAAACACCCTTAATCTCGAAGTTATTTAGACGAGAGTACTATTTCAGAGCAGACAGACGCTTCGACAAGAGTTCATTTTCATCCTTCAGTGATTTGTTCTCCTTGGCGAGAGATTCATTTTGCGCTTTCATGGACCAGTACAGCGCATTAATCATGCCCATACCCTCCTTCACAGAAGAAAGCTCTGCACGGAGGGCTGCAATATTTTTAGCCAGATCAGCACATGACGGCGTTGTGAAAAAGAATACAGTAGTTGACTAAAGGGAGCAGTGGTAGCGGCATCAGGCTTACAAATAATTGCAGAAGTGTCGAGCGACCAACCTGTATAAAATACGGTGAAGACGTTGGGCACGTTGACGTAGCCGCACCCTCTGCTCCCAAATCGAAGGCACGTAGTCCGGCTGCTCTTTAAGTAGAAATGTCGCTCAGGCAGGTGTCGCTTGAGTTGTTCCTTGTCGATGACGTCAGATACAACAATCAGCATTGTATCTGCCACGTGCGCCAGTCGGCAACTGTAAATCTTGACTTGCGTAGATCGGCTGAATCCTGTAAAAAGTACGATGAAGACGTTAGACACGTTGACGTCACCGCACCCTCTGCTGCCAGAGTAAAAGCAGCGGAAGAATTCTATACTGACCTCTACAGGATCCCAGAGCACCCAAGCTACTTTCATTCGAAGTAGTGATGAACAGGATACAGAGGCCCCTTCTAACACTAGCGATGAAGTTAGAAGGGCCTTGAAAGACATGACTAGGGGAAGATCTGATGGAGAAGATGGAATAACAGTCGATTTAATCAAGGATGGAATGTATATCATACTTGAAAAGCTTGCGGCCCTTCATACGCAATGCCTCACGACTTCAAGTGCACCAGAAAGCTGGAAGAACGCCAACATTATACTCATTCACAAGAAAGGAGGCGTTAAAGAATTGAAGAATTATAGACCCATTAGCTTGCTCTCAGTGTTGTATAACATATTCACCAATGTAATTTCAAATAGAATCAGTGCAACACTTGACTTCAGCCAACCAAGAGAACAGGCTGGCTTTAGGAAGGGATATTCTACGATGGATCATGTCCATGTCATCAACCAGGTAATAGAGAAATCTGCGGAGTACAATCAACCTCTCTAAATGGCTTGCATACATCATGAAAAAGCATTTGATTCAGTACAGATACCATCAGTCATAGAGGCGTTACGTAACCAAGGGGCACAGGATGCATACGTTAATATATTGGCAAATATCTACAACGATTGCACAGCAACCTTCGTTCTCCACAAAAAAAGTAGGAAGTTACCTATCAAGAAAGTGGTTAGGCAAGGAGACACAATCTCTCCAATGCTTATTCACTGCATGCTTAGAATAAGTATTCAAGCTCTTAGACTGGGAAGGCTTAGGAGTGAGGATCAACGGTGAATATCTCAGCAACCTTCGGTTTCCAGATGACATTGTCCTATTCAGCAACAATGGAGACGAATTACAGCAAATGATTGAGTACCTTAATCGAGAAAGTGTAGGAATTGGGTTGAAGATGAATATAAAGAAGACAAATATAATGTTGAATAGCCTGGCAAGGGAATAAGAATTCAGGATCGCCAGTCAGCCTCTAGAGTCTGTAAAGGAGTAGGTTTATCTAGGTGAATTAGTCACAGGGGACCCTGATCACGAGAAAGAAATTTACAGAAGAATAAAATTGGGTTGGAGTGCATACGGCAGGCATTGCCAAATCCTGACTGGGAGATTACCGATGTCGTTGAAAATAAAAGTGTACCATCATGGCATTCAGCCGGTGCTAACATATGGGGCAGAAACTTGGAGGCTAACAAAGAAGCTCGAGAAGAAGTTAAGGACAGCACAAAGAGGGATGGAACGAAAAATGTTAGACCTAACGTTAAGAGACAGGGAGAGAGCGGTGTGGATCAGAGAACAAAGGGGGATAGCCGATATTCTAGTGCACAATAAGTGACAAAAGTGGAGCTGGGCAGGCCATGCAATGCGTAGGATGAATAACCGGTGGACCATTAGATTTACAGGATGGATACCAAGAGAAGGGGAGCGTAGTCGAGGACGGCAGAAAATAGGTGGAGTGATGAAGTTAGGAAATTCGCAGGCGCAAGTTGGAATCAGCTAACGCAAGACAGGGGTAATTGGAGATCGCAGGGAGAGGCCTTCGTCCTGCAGCGGACATACATATAGGCTGCTGATGATGATGATGACTCGCAAAACAAGTTGACCCTCCCCAGACTTAGGTTGGCCCACTTCAAATTTCAAGTTGACCCACCCCCAAATTTAGGTTGGCCCACACCCATATCAGACGTAAATTTAGGTTGGTCTAACCAAATTTCAAGTTGGCCCACCCACAAATTTAGGTTTACACACCCGAAGTTTCAAGTTGGCCCTCCCCCAAATTTAGGCTGGCCCACCTCCATATCACCCCCAAAGTTAGGTTGCCCCCCATATTTCTCCCAAATTCAGTTTGGCCCACATGCAACCTATTATTGATGTAACGGCACTGATTGATACTGTCATTAAATCTTCCGCTTTTTGTTTATTTCTGGAATCAATCTTATTAGTACAATCCCAGTATGTCGCACTTAGGCTGTTTCTCTTTCTGACGTTGCAGTTTGTCAGTTTGTGGCTTTTTAAAACTGCCAACTTGGGACACTCGGTGCTACCAGGTGCCAGATGAAGTTACCAATGAATAGGTTTTTTTGTTTCGCTTGGGTTGCCATGTGGCTTAACATCACAATGGAGTTAAATAAAAGCATACAAGCCCGTTTTAGGCTTTTATTGCACTTTTATAGCGTCACAAAAGAGCGCATAATCAAAGCACGCGCTGCGTGTCACGCAAGCCAGTGAAAGAAGCACCGCCGCGCCACGTTTGAACAGAGCGGGAGAGCGCATACGCCTCAAACGGGCGACGAAACCAACAGCGCCTAGACGTCTAGAAGAACATCGAGAAAGACGGTAACCAGAGAGAGAGAGAGAGAGAGAGACAGCGGGCGCCGAGACACCTTCTCACCCGGCGAGTCGAGAGAGAGAAAGAGATTACTACAGTGTGAGCGTGTGCGAACAGGATGACTCACCACCCCCTCGACGACGCTCCGACAGTGGCGGTCGAAGGTTTGAGAAAAGACTAGAAGATTCCCAGGCTTTGGCCATGCTACGAGAGCACGACTCCGATAGGAAGGTTCGAGAATGCCCGTGACGGCTATATAACCGCCGTGCGAGAATCAGAAGGGAGATCAGTTCAGACTGCTCCGGTGAAGAGATGTAACCTGGAGAGCGACCGTCTGCGGAAGAAAGGGATCCCCCGGCGAGCTAGTCGACGAGTTCATCAAGCGTCTGCATTTCCGGAAGAAGTTCCTTCTTCGAGATTTGCCCCGAGCTACGCCGAGATCTTCTGACTCAGGACCATCCCAGTGAATACGATTGGACACTTATTGTTCCTATTTATTTTGTACTTTACGTGTTGGACTCTTAGTGCTTGTCGTGAATTATTTTCCTGTGTTTTGTGAATGCCCATCTGATTTGCATGTTGTTGTGTCTAGCCTAAGTGTGCAAGTGTGTGTGTAACTGCCTTATGTGAAGAACATATTTTGTTCTGTTCTGACAACTCTGGGCCCTGACTTGGTCTTTGGAGAGCAACCGGCGTTCGCTGGCGCACCAGAGGGCACTTTCTTAATTGTCCTTGCTTTCGTAGGATTATTTTCGGAAGCCGATAAGTCTGCTTTGGAATTTGGTCCAGCGTCTGTGCCTCGTTCACAGGGTCTGTGACAATATTTCTGGCGTCCGCGACAGGACCTTTCAGGTGCAAGTTGTGTGTCCATAGTAGAGAGAAAGAGCCTAGGGTCGTTTACTTGCAATCTTAAATGATTTTGAGTGTTGCACCACGTTTTGCTAACTTGTGTGCAGATAGCCGTTCGATAGTTGAAATCTAGGCAGTTATTTTTTGCACGCGGCTAGATTTTTGAAGGGCATCATGCATCTTGAGAAATTAGTTGCCCTTGGTGAGAAGATGGGTCTTTCCGGAGCGGTACTACGAAAGTGGGTTAGCCAGAAGGAAAAAGAAGCTTTAGAAAGAGAGAGAGAAAAGCTAGCGACCGAAAAGGCCAGAGAGGAAAGAGAAGCAAAGGAGCGACAGATAAGAGAAGGAAGAGAAGCAAAGGAGCGACAGATAAAAGAAGAAAGAGAGGCGATGGAGCGAAAACAGGAAAGAGAAGGAAAGGAGCGACAGGTCAGAGAAGAAAGGGAAGCTGAAATAGCTGACAGAGAAAGACAAAGACAGCACGAGTTAGAACTCGAATGACTTCGTTTGCAGCAGCGCACAGACGCTCCCGCTCAGGCAAGAGTCGATAGCACTGAAAGGGAAGAAACCAGCTTCCGTATGAACCCAAGCAAGCTGCTTGTGGCATTAGATGAAAGAAAAGATGACCTGGATGGTTACTTTCACAGATTTGAGACAGTTGCTAAAAGCCAGAACTGGCCAGAGGATCAATGGGCCACTGCGTTGAGCACTTGTTTGAGTGGCGAAGCACTTAGTGTGCACGGTAAGCTGACGCCAACCGATGCCTCTAGTTATGGAAGGGTTACGCCGCTCTACTAAAGAGATTTAGGTTCATGGTAGAAGGCTTCCGAGATAAGTTTAGGACCGGGAAGCCTGCCGATGGTGAGACTGCCACGCAATTTGCCACGCGGCTGAGCCACTATTTCGCTAGGTGGACCGAACTTTCAGAGACTGCGAGCTAACAAGCGTGGTGTTAGCTCGCACAAGGAAACATGAATAGATCACACTCGATGTCCGCAGACAACCACTGTCAAAACGCTGGCGTGAACAAGCACCGCCGCCGCAGCGAGCGAAGGTTCGTGCGGTCTAATCGTTTCAACGGAAACTGAGCGGAGAAAGCACAGCACGTACAAAGGTCAGAGCCATCTGGAGATCGCTTTCAAGATACGGTGCGCGCAACAGCCCACACCGGCGCGAAGTGCGCAGTTGTTCGAAGCCCGGTTGCAAGATACGCATTTGGTGTCGCAGCACAGCGTCGCCCCCCCTCCCTCCCTCCCATCCCGCCACGGCCTTTCGCGCGACGAAGGAAGTCGCGTTTGCTCTCCGCCGTGCGTTCGCTCTCCGTGAAAACATGCGTCCCCCGCGCGCTTTCACTCGCACATACGGCGCGCGGCGATGATTTTATGGCCCTGGGATTTTATACGAAACCTCATGGCGGCGACGGCAACGCGGACGGCAGAAATCGGCTTGAAGTGTCCATATAATTGAACTCGCAATAAAGAATAAAATAAAAGAAAATGTTATTTTTGTTTAAAATTATTTAGTATAGTATATTTATACAGCAATTTATTTTTGTGGAGCTAAGCAGAATTGAAGCTTTGCTTTAGTGTGTCAGTGATTTTTTTTGCGTAGCTTTTCACACTCAAATCAGCATTAGGAGGTATCAAAGATACATTTGGCATTTGGCAATGACATAATCTGTTAACCTCTTATAGCCTAATTGTTTTTACCTGAAGAAAAATATTTGAGTTGCAGTTAGAAATACTTGTATGCAAATTAGGTACCCTAAAAATTTACTCTCATACCATTGCTACCTTGGGTGAGATTTGTAGACTCGTTTAAATTAAACTGAAATGGTCATCTAGCGCAAAACAATGCATTTATATTTCATGTTTTCACACTGAACTACTCAGACTTTGCAGGTGAACCATCTCGCATCTTATGGCAGTCTGTGAAAGAGTCGGCATTGCAGATATTACGACTTCAATTGATGCACCCGAATGGATGCAGCCACACGAGTCTCTTGGAAGTGTTCACCCCCATTGAAATCACCATGCACAAAGTGTTGTTTTCTGAGTCAGAGATGACGACATGTTGACATGTTCTTGCTGGATGGCCACACATGACGTCAAAATCAGGATTTCTCTTGCGTATGTGTCCTGTTTGAATTTATGAGCTCGTAGTCGGCATGTCAGGAAATTGCAACATCAGGATAGAAAAGATTAAAAACCTGTCATCTAGCGACGGCACCGCCAGACTGTGTATTGTGATCAGAGGGAACCATGAAAGAGAAGTCCAGCTGCAGTACACGCCTCTTATGTGACCTGTTTTGGCGCTGGAAATACGATCTCGCTACGTTGCTTCAGTGCTAATAACGTCGGCAGTCATGCTGACACGCTTTCTGCCATAATGTTTTATAGTAGTTTGCATATTCAGTTGAATCCTGTCAATACATTTTTGAGGGACCTCGAAAAAAAAAAAAAAACTAACAGCTAGGAAAACGTAATAGTGACGAAGGGGGCAAATCACCACAGCGACATCAAAAACAGTTCTGAATGACTGGCAGTGCAGTTATTAGACGTCTCGGTGCTCTTACTGTGACTGTGGACAGTGCCTGCGCGCATGTTTAATTAAGGGACCCGTACAATGTTCTGCGACAGTGGCGCCTTTGCACTCATGATATGCTTCATTGGAATATTATGCATATGCTTCCGTGCATGACACGGATTTAATGCGGCAAAGATGACTAAAGAGAACCGGCGATTATGCAGCTGAAAGACCCTTGCAACCGGAAATTATGCAACTCAAAGACACTTGCAGTCCCCAAAGTAAATGTAGCCCTGTGCTCGGGAGATTTCGTCTAGTGTGTGTAGGTCCCGGTAGGTTTTAACCAATGCACACATTTTCTGGTGCTGCTTTATCTGCTCTGTGAACGTTCTCTTCTCATGCCTGGCTTGTGCCGCTTCGGTCGCTTATTAAGGCGAAAGCCTTATGTGTCTCATCATTCAGTCGACCTTCAAAGTCCTTGAGCAAAAATGCGTCGAATACACGAAAGGTACAAAAAGGAGTCGAACACTTGACCTTTGATGGGAGTCGAACCCACAGCCTTTGGTGTTACATAAAGCGAAGTTCATTAAGATGTCACCATGTATTCATACCACCACGGTGCCACCAACAAAGATCGTGGGTTCGAGTGCCCTAATTAACTCTACCTTAATTAAGATAGAGTTAATTAGGACACTTGAATCCACGACCTTTGGTGGGAGTCGAACCCTTGTCCTTCGCTAAGAATCGAAACCACAACCTTTGGGTGTTAATGAAGGCAACGTTAATTAAGATAGAGTTAATTAAGGCAGCACCTGAATCCACGACCTCTGGTGGGAGTCGAACCCTCGACCTTCGGTGGGAATCAAACCCACAACCTTCGGTTATAATTAAGCCAAAATTAATTAAGATATAGTTAATGGAGGCACTCGTACCCTTGACCTTCGGTGGGAGTCGAACCCTTCAGCTTATGCGGGAGTCAAACCAACGACCTTTGGTGTTAAGGCGATGGTTAATTAATGTAGAGTTAATTACGGCACTCGAACCCATGACCGTTGGTGGGAGAAAACAAGTAAAAATGTCACAGTTTCGCCCTAAGGGCGAAGCAATGAATGCGATAGCAACACAGCAATGTCATACGAAGTAAGGTGAGCGGCTTTGGTAGCAATATGAATTGTAGTAAACATGAGCTGATTAAGTAAGCAGGTGTGCTGCGGCGTAAGTAGACCGACATGAAGAGAGACTCGATGACCACGAGAAGGCGCGTGTGAAACGGTGGTGTTGATGAGAAGCGCTTCCCGTGGGCAGCGCGTCCGAAGGGACACACCTGTAGCGCTGCACTGCCGGTTCAGAACCAATTGTCACCGATATCAGCAAGGATGGTTATGGGATCAGCGATTGAAGCGCGACTATGTTTGGGGGGAATAAACACGGGGAAAGAAAAAAACGCGTGTTTAAATTAAAGCGAGACGCAGTTAGATTCATTCAACGAAAATAAAATTCATAATTCATTTTATATATGCATGGTGAGAAAAGATACAACTGTATTTTACTAGATCATTATCAATAAATACCTTTTTTCAGAGCCCACCGTGAGAGCGCCCATCGATTGCGGCGGGCGTTGACGCCGCTATCACTTGCAATGTCATGCAACTCTTGGAGTGCGTGGAAAGGCGCGCTCGTAAAGTTCACCTGTTACAATACGCCCCCATCACATGTGTTGTGTTGCATGTCGACGTTTGTCTGAATTAGGTGACGCGGGTAGTTTTATTGTTTCTTAACCTGTGCAGTCAAAAGTAGTGAGTTGCGACCGTCAGATACTTGTTTACTCTATTTGTTTTCGTGCAACAGCGCTGGCCGACGGGCTTGCCGTCCGACGAAAGGACGAACACTCTACGCAATCTACGCCCAAAGTGTTCGTCGGCCTCCTAAGAAAGTATGTTCTGTGCAGCGATGCGATTTCGACACCCGTACGGCTGATCTTTTCCGGCATCGCTTTTCGCGCTGAAAACTCGGAACGCCCATGAAGTCGAATGGCAGGGCATTTCAATATACAGCTCTAATGGCAGGCCTCCGAAAACAAATTTCGCGCCTACGAGAACAAAATGACGTCACTTCTGTTTTTGACGGATATGACGTCAAATTATTTTTTCTTCCGCCGGAAGTGTTCCCTCCTCACACAGATGGCGCTAAGCCCCATGAACCGCCGGTAAGCAACCATGTTTTGAACGTATGGGCTTCTATGGAAGCTTCGCTACCAGGTATATTTACCTTGCAACGACTGTCAAAACGCTGGCAGCAAGCGCAAACGCCGCCGCGGCGAAGGTACGTGCGGTCTATCGCTTCAACGGAAACTGAGCGGCGAATGCACGGCGCATAAAGGTCAGAGCCGTGGGGAGATAAGAGACGGTGCGGGCGGAGCGACGAGCGCGGTTGTTGGCAGAGTAAAAGTGCGCCCCCCCCCCCCCCCCCCCCCCGCTCCCTCCGGCGCTGGCTTCCCGCTTCCTTGCTGGCGCGTGGGAGATTGAGTGCGTTCGCTCTCCGTGACGCGCGCGTCCCCGCACGCTTCCGCTCGGGCATACGGCGCGCGGCGAAGATTTTATCTATAAGGAACCTCACGGCGACGGCGACGGTGACGCCGACGGCAGAAATCCGGTTGAAGTGTCCATATAATTGCTATCGCAATAATAAGCAGTAAAAACTCATTCGAATGAGAATGTCAAGTAAGTTAATGAATGTCTCGTAAGAGCGCAGGCTTTCATCTTCATCCTCTTTGGCTTATGCTAAAGTGACTCAATTTTTGCAAACTTTGTTTGCTTGTGCAATGTATCGGTCGCTTGCTGCAAGGTACTGGATGTTGGTTGCAAAAATGGTTGCCAAGTACCGATCGTTTGTTGCTGTATGTGAGAGCAAAATTCTCTCTACACTGCTAAATTTACGTGACCACCGTGTTCAAATGCAACGTGAGATGCGGGAATATTACAGAATGGCGATATATCAAATGGGAACATAATACCGGCGGCTCAATGGGATTTCGGTCAGGACAGCGAGAACACAGCGCAGCAGCTGCAGGGAAAACGCAACAGCGAGGAACAAATCAAGGGGGTTGCACTGTATATGCTGGGTGTCCCAGCTATCACGCAGCACGAATTAAAAAAGAAGAACGGCATTACGCGAAGCAAACCTAGTGCGTATTGTTTCCAGTGCAGTGAAGTAGCCGCCAGTATTTTTTTCGTTACTGAGATTTCATTAATTATTGGTATTTAATTATCCAACTCGAGAAGTACTGTCCTAATTATCAAAGTGTCAATGAGAAAGTTGTAGAGCAACATGAAAAACTCCCGATACAGCTTTCTGTTGCTCAATACGTGCTACATAAACGTGTTTTTCTGGGTGTGAAAGAAGCCCGCGAATACACGCAAAATGCCTCGAGCGGCCAGTCGCGCGGCAATTCTGCGTGTATCCGCGGGGTTATTTCATGCTCGGAAAAACACTTTTATGTAGCTTGTATTGAGCAACAGAAAGCTGTATCGGGAGTTTTTCATGTTGCTCTACAACTTTCTCATTGACACTTTGATAATTAGGACAGTACTTCTCGAGTTAGATAATTAATTACCAATTATTAATGAAATCTCAGTAACGAAAAAATTACTGGCGGCTACTCCACTCTACTGGAAATAATACGCACTAGGTTGGCTTCGCGTAACGCGGTTCCTCTTTTTTTAAATCGTGCTGTGTGATAGCTGGGACACCCTGTATATATAAATATCGGTGCTGTAGCCATTGTATTATGATACAATAAATATACTCAGGCAACAAGTATTTGAGATAGATACAAGATACTACTACAATTTTTGTATCCGATACGATACTTTCCATTTGTATATTATGAAACTTCGATACATTCCAAAATTTCTTGTTATAGATCTATATAATGTGGCAGCAAACGCGTATGCACAAAAATGTTTGCTTAGAAATTTCTGAACTTCGACCAACCTTGTTTCGTGTTAATTTAAATTGCTTTGGTGCTTGCAAGCAACAATCACATACACAAATAAATTGGGAGATGCTTAAGCTTTGGCTTTAAGAGTAGAACGCGATAGCATTAAAGCACAAATTACATTTATAATTACAGAACAAATTGCAACGCTAATTTAATCACACAATATTAATCCCGAATGACCAGTAGCTATTGAACACCAATCACTAAATGAAAATCAATCACTAATTACTGCTACATTCATGTACTAGACTGAATCATGTGACATGCTTCGCTATATTCACACTCACATCAATACAAATTCAATGATGAACCCAAACGCTCACAAACATTTGTAATTAACTTACTAATTGCCATACACACTCATGAATGATACCAGATACTTCAACCATAACTTTCTGATCAATACATCAAACATACACATGCATCCAGTCACTTAAGTTCAGTGAACCACCATACGGCTTTACTTCAGTCTAATGACCTGATTCCTAATTCGCATACTCACAATTACCATGTGCGCGTTGCTACGTTTCTCTAAGACACTTTAACAAGTCAACACAACCTTCTTATTGATGTATCACAGGTACACACACATTCATTTGTTTAAGTACAATGAAACACCCCAACACTTGCATTCACCTCAGTCTAATTAGTCCATTCTTAATTACCATACTCATAATAATTATGCACGCAAAAGTACATTTCTCTGAGACACTTAGGCCCTTGTAGGGAACGAGTTCGCTGAACTACAAATGGTTTATCCACAATAAATTTTGGCTCTTTTATAGCAACGTACCGAAGGAAACCACACATTTCCTTCACAAATGTTGCCCTTTGGCACTAAGTTCAATAGAACGTGCTTTGGCTGTTAAATCACGTTTCACCAACCAACCCAAGCAGTCACCCTTTTACAAAATATATGCACTAGTGACAACGTTTGCCATTAATACTCGGTCAGAGGTAACAACAAGAAAAACATCTCGTGTTTTACATAAAAAATTGTGTCAGTGGTCATTTAAAGGCTGCTATTAAGAAAATGAGTTCACCCACCGTGGTTGCTTAGTGGCTATGGTGTTGGGCGAAATTCAGCCGCCGGCCACGGTGGCCGAATTTCGGTGGGGGCGGAATGCGAAAACACCCATCCATGTACTCAAATTTAGGGGCATGTTAAAGAACCCCAGGTGGCCGAAATTATTCCGGTGTTCCCCACTACGGCGTGCCTCATAATCAGATCATAGTTTTTCCACGTAAAACTGCACAATTTTTAAAGAAAATTAGACAGTTTCCAGCCCTGCACCTTTGCTAGAATTGCTTCTGCAGTGTATACTACTCCTAAGAAATTGAATCGTAGTGAAATTTCGTGGCAGTTGGCTTTTAACTAATGAAGCTGGACTTGTGTTAAAGGGAAGCTGCTTTTGGTTCTTCACATGACTTTTCGGGGGCTGGGTACGACTGGCTTGCTGATTAACTACAACTTGGACCTTTGGATATGTGTTGGCTGCTGTCTTGCACTGTTGTCGTCCCGGGTATAGTGCAGGCCAGCATTAGATATACATAGTGAAAAGTGGGGCGGTCGGGGTAGCAGATGATACGACCTGATCTCTAACACAAACACAGTTTTGTCGTTATGTCACCATTATTCCTTCGTCAATCGGGTATAATGCAGACCAGATGCGGGGTGTAGTCTGTCGTCGTAATTTCGGCCACCTGGGGTTCTTTAACATGCACCTAAATATAACTACATTGGTGGTTTAGCATTCCGCCCCCATCGAAATTCAATCAACATTTCATTTCGTCATTTATTTGTCACCTTTCCTTCGGCACTTTGTTGTCATCACACCATTATCATTCTGTTGTCCTCACGAATTCTAAGGGTCACAGGGGTTCGAGATGCGTCATGAAACTTGCGATAGCAGTGAATTATTCCACAATAAAAGTTGCGCTAAGAATGCACTGTTGTTCCACCTACTTTTTTGAGAAACCGCCGTTTTATGCTTTGAAACACGTAAGTAACTGGAACGGCCACATATCTTGGTGCACACGTTGGGAATGAGTATCTTGAAACTGGTGTCATTTTAAAAATTTGTTTCAAGTGGATGTGATACGCCTTACGAACTCACCGGCTGCAATTCGTTAATGCATATCCATTCGTTAATTCGTATGTGCGCTAAAGTAATTTATTGCAAGTTATTTCATGAATTGTTTTTTTAATTAGTAGATTATGCATTCCAATTTCTCATGTAATTAATATCTGCCTTTTTTGAGCAGTCCAGCTCAATGACTTGAATTAGGCTATTTGCCACTGGCAATTTTTGTAAATTATGTATTGTTTGAAAAAAAATGTGGTTGATCCCTCTTATATAGGAATCGGTATAGAACACGAAAGTGAAACGTGTCTTCACAGAAGTAGTGTAATGTTTATTGCACATTGATATATAATGTCTATTGGTGTTTTGTGGCTAAAGCGCCCTTAGGCGTTGATGCACCCACGCTGACGCCTGGTGGCACGTCTCCTCCATCACGACTACCAACGTCGATGACCATGAGCAACCGTCGTGCATATGGAAGCTGCACTACGCTGCACACGCTAGCACAACGCGAAAGACGAAGCACGTAACTGACACACTAATACAACGCGCAAGACAAAGCACGTAACTGAATCGTCACCGAGTCAAATCAGCGCGTACAGCGCGTCGTAATTGCAGCCTCCGCGATCAACTTCAGAAACATTTTCAGAGCTAATTGCGGAGGCCACGCTCCGCTGTGCTGAGTACGGTGAACGCCACCTAGGTGGCGTTGGTAGTGCTTCTTGATGCCAGCGTCCCTTCGAATGCTGGCATCGAGGCGTCGTAGTGCTGAGACCACCGAAGCGTTCACTGTCGGTGCGCGTTAGTGTCATAATGCAGTACTTCTCTTTTCTGCTCGTAGGCGGCGGCACCGCCCCGAGCCAGAGCGCGGGTACACGGAGGAGTGTTAGATATATAAGGCGCGTCTGTGTAGCTCTCTGCAAATGCGTTTGTGGCGCAATGGGTTAAACGCTCGGCGATCTATCGTCGCGGACCGAGAGGTCGTGGGTTCGATTTCCAAATTTTGCATGTTTGTGGAACTTTTTCTTCTGGTTTCTTTCTTTGTATTATGTTCTATGACGTATTTCCGTGACGGAAATACGTCAGTGAAGTCTTGGTGGACCCCGGCATAAAACACTTTCGTGTTAAAAAGACACCCGGTATACTGCTGCCATGCCATTGCAGTCAATATCCATTACTCCTCGCCAGAGGCAAGAAGTAAAGAAGTCGGCTACAGCCTACAGACAATTACACAAGAAATTGACTACATAAACCATCACCCGTTATGAGTGTGCGCATTTAATGTGCATTTCGGTTAGGCTCCGTCATTACGGTACACTTTCCTGACTGTGTTACGTATGGTAAAACATTGATTGCCTTGCATCATTGCCATTTTATTCACGTGAACTAACTCTTCATTCACGTGATTTTCTGCGATAACTTCGGTCATTAGCATTACGTTTGCCTAACATTTACAGTACCATTTGCGCAAATATCACCAAAAGCTTCACCTAAAACTGATTCCCACCTATGCGTAGGATCCCCCTATCTTATTTTGTCTTCAGCGTCCCTTTGATTCCCACTCGTAGCTAGCCCGTCGCTGTTCCCAGAGGAGAGGCCTCGGCCAGCGCCAGCCGGAACCATTGTTTAGCATCAGTGTCGCTTCTGCCCGTATTCGACATGGCAGAAGTTCCGTCTGGCATTGCACGAGCGAGTGCACACGGGCGAGCGTCGCTATCGGTGCCACGTCTGCATCCGCGCGTTTGCACGGAGCGCGCACTTGGTGGGCCACATGCGGTCGCACACTGGCGAGCGTCCCTTTCGGTGACACGTATGTAACCGTGGGTTCGCGCTCAACTCGGACAGGGTGCGCCATATGCGGTCGCACACTAGCGAGCGGCCTTGCTCGTGCCCACACTGCCCGGCCGTCTTTGCCCAGTGCAGCAGCGTCAAGGTGCACATGCGCCGCGGAGAAAGATTATTTAGGAGTAGAAACTCCCGTCAGCGCGGGCGCTCGCGTGCGACCAGATAACGTCACATTAGTATGCGCCGATGGGGGCGCATGCAGTGGCGGCGCCTTACGGCGCGTCATGCAAGCAGCAGCGAAACAAAAAAAAAAATGTCACAGTTTCGCCCTAAGCAATGAATGCGATAGCAACACAGCAATGTCATCCGAAGTAAGGTGAGCGGCTTTGGTAGCAAAAATTTGTAGAGAGCTATACGGAGTAATGATAGTAGCTTTATCAGCTGTATAAACTTGGACATGCAGCAGCACCGGCAATACGCAGAACTATTGTCGACGCCGTCGGCGTTTTGCCCGCGTTCGCAGAAAATGCGTGCGGCGTTGGTGACTGTTGCCGGAGCCTCTGATATAAATAGGCACTTGGTGCCGCAGCACAACGTCGCCTCCCTTCCCTCCCCCTCCCCTCCCAACGGCCTTTCGCGCGTCGGAAGAAGGCGCGTTTGTTCTACATATATGGTGATTGTAAAGGAGGAAAGAGACGCCTACTTCTGCAGCCCTTAAGACGCAACCGCATGCACGCGATTTTCGAGCGACAGCGACAGGCGACGAGCGACAGGTTTTGCCGTCGCGGAGGGCTAACCGTCGCTACGGTACCGTCGCTGTCGCTGGTCGTGTCACCGGTTTCTGGCCAGCCAGAAAATATCGCTTCTCGCCCGGAAGTCAGCGCGACGACATCCGCTGGGGACAGCGATTGCACAACAACATGGCAGCAATCATTCTGCCCGCTTCGATCTGAATTCGCTCTTGCAACTTGCTCTCTGCTGTGACAGCAAAAAATAAATAGTACAATCAGTCATCGCTTCACCTCATCGCTAGCTGAAGACTGAGTATCGGCGCTCTCTTGTCGTTATTATTGAGATCGGTTGTTTTGTTTTGACGCTGTTAGGCCTGAGACGTCACCGAGACCCGAGAAAGTGTTTTAAGTTTTACTCATTTACTCAACAGATGGTGCCACGGCACCTTACGCTGTGAAGTTTAGGTAGTGATCACAAACGTATTAAGGTGAGTTTTAGAAGGGAAATGAAAGTAGGTAGGAGGCAAGATGAACAACCAGGTGGGATATTTTACTCGGAAAGGCAGCTTGAAATAGCAACCCAGCAAATTGAGGAAGTAATTTCAGAGGATACAAAAACAGAATGGACATATGCAAATTTAACAGGGCCATTTGAGCTAGAGCTTGCTAAGGTACGAGTCAGGACAAAAGGGAACAGAAGACGTAAACCCAAGAGCTGGTGGGATGAGGAGGTTAAGAAGGCCATAGAGAAACGTCAGGAAGCATCCAGGGAACACAGATATTCAAAGCAGAGGGGTGAACCAGAAGCTGATGTAGGCAGAAAATGGAATAACTTTTTAAACTGTAGAAGGGAAGCATCCCATTTGATCAATGAGAAGATTAGAAGAAAGGGGACCCAATGGTTGTCAGAAGTAAACAAAAAGGATAGAAAAGCAGCGAAGAAATTTTGGAAACATCTCAACTCCTTGAGTAATAAGACTAGCCTAGAGCAGAGGTTTATAGTTACAGCTCAAGGTGTTCGGCTAGAGGGAGATGAGGCAATGGAACATATACGAACAATGATGACAGAAAATTTTTAAGAACGAAACATAGCATGTGCTCAACCAGGTGAGGATAGAGTAGTTAGTGCAGTGGCTCCACTGGCACAAAGCGAGTGGGAAAGGGCAGAGAAGAGGGTTCCTAGTAGCACGTCGACAGGTCCTGATGGCATCCGAATTATGTTGATAAAGACATTGGGCCCAAAATCTAAGAAAGCATTAAGAGAGGCAGTGAGCAAAATGATAATGGACGGTAAAGCCCCCGACGGGTGGAGACTGAGCAGGATGAGCATGATATATAAGGGAAAGGGGGACAAAGCCGACATAAACAACTACCGTCCCATAACAGTGACGTCAGTGGTTTACAGGGTGGTGATGCAGATTATAAAGGACAGACTGCAGGCATGGGTGGAGAGCGAGGAGGTGCTGGGGGAACTACAAAATGGGTTCCGAAAACAAAGAAGGTTAGAAGATAATCTGTTCTCATTGACGCAGTGTATTGAAATAGCAGAAAAGGAACACAGGCCCCTATGGCTTGCCTTTCTGTATATCAAGGGAGCCTATGACAGTGTGGGACATACTGGGCACTCTAGATGTGGAAGATGGAGTAAGAAATCTTTTAAAAGATATCTATAAAAGTAACAAGGTGCTTATAAAATGGGAAAACAAGGTATCTGGTCGTATAGAGATACAGCAGGGGCTTAGGCAGGGGTGCCCTCTGTCACCTCTGTTGTTCATGCTGTATTTACAAGGATTAGAGAAAAAATTAGAGAGGAGCGGACTTGGCTTCAACCTTTCCTTTTTCATGCAAGGAGAATGGATTAAACAGTCATTACCAGGACTGATGTATGCGGATGACATTGTACTTATGGCTGAAAGCAAGGAAGGCTTGCACAGATTAATGGACATCTGTCGTAAAGAGGGAGATTAGGGAGTTTGAAGTTTAGTAAAGAAAAATCGGCAGTCATGATTTTTAATGATAATCAGGGCAGCGAGCATAGGATACAGGAGGTTACGTTGGAGGTGGTGGATAAGTACAAATATCTTGGAGTGTGGATAAACAATGGGGCTGAGTACCTAACGGAACATGAAAAATATGTAACGGCTAAAGGTAGCAGAAATGCAGCTGTGATGAAAAATAGGGCACTGTGGAATTACAATAGTTACGAAGTGGTGAGAGGGATTTGGAAAGGGGTTATGGTCCCTAGTTTGACTTTCGGCAATGCGGCCCTGTGCATGAGATCAGAGGTTCGAGCAAGGTTGGAAGTTAAGCAGCGAGGGGTAGGTAGACTGGCTCTGGGAGCACACGGAAATACACCAAATCAGGGGGTACAGGGTGACATGGGATGGACGTCATTCGAGGGCAGGGAAGCCAGCAGCAAGATAGAATTTGAGGAGCGATTGAGAGAAATGGCAGAAAAGCGGTGGGCAAGGAGAGTTTTCAGTTATTTGTACATGAGAAATGTTGATACAAAATGGAGGAAGCTGACCAGAAAACTGTCAATCAAATATTTGGACTGCAGGAGGGGTGCAAACCAGGAAACAGCGATTAAGAAAAAGGCTAAGGAAACAGAGAGGGGTCTGTGGAAAACAGGGATGCAGACGAAATCAGCACTGGGAACATACCGAACTTTCAAGCAAGAAATTGCCAAAGAAAATATCTACGATAATTCTAGGGGAAGCTCTTTGTTGTTTGAAGCCAGGACGGGAGTATTGCGGACTAAGATGTACCGAGTCAAGTACCAAGGTATAGACACGTTGTGCTGTGCGTGTCGAGAAGAGGAAACGGCTGAACACCTCATACTTTTCTATAAAGGGCTTAACCCTACAGTGCAAAGCAACGGGGCTGATTTTTTCAAAGCATTGCGGTTTAGGGACAGTGAAGGCAAAATAGACTTTAAGGGGGTAGAAATAACCAAACAGAGGTTATCTGATTGGTGGATAAAATCAAGGCAGGGGTGAAATTTCACCCACCACAAAGTACAAAATATGTTCATAGTCATGGCTAGGTGGTGTATGCCACCGCCCGATTTAAAGGGTTCAGCCTCATCCATCCATCCATCCATCCATCCATCCATCCTGGCGGCATGGGACGGAGTTCCACTGGGGATGCATGGGGCGGATTTTCACTGGGAATGATAGCATATTTTAGCTAGGTCTAGATAAAACATTGACCTTTGATAAAATTGAGATTTCTTTACGCGCGCAAGACAACATTTATTCGCACAACAATATAAATCCGTCGCTACTCTTTTTCGTGATGTCGCGTTCATGTGGTTGCTCCACGCCGCGACACGACCGCGCGACAAGGTGTGCCTGTCGCGTCGCTTGTCGCTGTCGCTTGAATATCGCGTGCATGCGGTTGGGCCTTTAAGGGAGCACGGCGCAGAACGCGCGTTTGTTCTCCACCGTGCGTTCACTCCACGTGAAAGAGCGCGTCCCTCGCGCCCTTTCACTCGCACATACAGCGTTCGGCGCACGGCGACGATTTCATCTCCATTGACGTCATACGGAACCTCACGGCGACGGCGACGGCGACGCCGACGGCAGAAATCTGCTTTGGAGTGTCCATGTAATTGCTATCGCAATAATAAGAGCAGAAGCCCGGCGGGCTGCTCGGGCGCGTTCTCATCGGCGGCGGCGCCCGTGTTTCTCACTCAAAGCAGACATGGGCGTTCGGCGTTCGCTTCAGCCTGCACGCCGTAACGTTGTTTTTGTGGGCTTTTAAAGGGCCCCTGAACTACCCAGAGGTTGAAATTTAGTTGTGGTGTTGCAGTTGTGCACGAGTCTGCAACTAACACGTAGCCGCGAGAATTTTTCGAAATGGTGCCGTAATAGCCTAGTTACACGCGTTTGATGATCGAAAAACGGCCCTCGCTCGTTTCGCTCTTTCCTTCGCTACTCTTCTCGTCGTCTGTTCTCTCCTCCTCGCCGAATGCATCTCGATATGTCACATGACATACGTCATCGCCAACGCGCTTCTCAAGACATTGCCTACTTGCGGTTAAGGCACGTCCATGCTAGCGGCACATATACCGACGGCGAACCGGCTTCCAGTGCCGTAGAACGTCTGCCGCGCGAGAGGTGTCCAACGTAGACGGCAGTTTGGCCGGCGCCCCGCCCGCTGCACGATCAACGGGCCAATCGACGACCGCGAAGCTGCGCGCCTCCGCCATCGGCACGAAAACACCGACGGGAGACGACCGGCTCGGCTGTGCTCGCATCGCAGCCGACGGCGCCACTAATATCAGCGTATTTTGCTTCTTTGTGTACAATTATTGCGAAGAGCGATAACAACGATAAGAAAATATTGCGGCTTGTGAGCGTCGGTAATTCATGTCGCAGCGCCGTCCGCTTTAGCTTTGAAGGGAACCGGAAAAGGCCTAGCCACGATATCGGCGCCGTCGAGCGATCAGCGGCGGTGAGGCTGCCGCACAAATGAGTCTCGGTCTCATCCTCGCTATACGTACGGCAAGGAAATCTCGCCGTTCGCGAGCAAAACCGCTGTCGAACGGCGGCCGGCGAATGGCAAACGGCGTGCGGCGAGTTACCGTGCCGGTAACATGGACGTGGACTCAGCGCTTCTCGGCTACCCGCTGTTTCTGCGGTGCCGGCCCGTGTTCATGCGAAGCGTGCCGTTATAGACCCTGTGTCTATAACGGCTCTGCGGGCTTGTGACATTTTCTGGTCGCCGCAACTGGCCGAGTTTCCACTACTAAAGGTTTCTTGGTCCGTGCTCGAGGCGGACCTCGACCCGCGCCCGGTCCTGTCTCTACTCCTGGGCCTGGACCTCGAGGTTGGTCGTCCCAGCGTTCCCGGCCTGGACATGGATCTGGACTTGGACCTGGGGGATGGTTGTCTTTTGCTACTTTCCCCGGAGTCGGGGACTTGTGAGCCGGCTACCCGCAGGAATTCTCCCTCGTTTCTTCTGGCTGTCCATCTTCTTAGTTTGACAATGTACGGAGTCTTGAGTTTAGCCCTGCAAGTCCTGTCCACCGTGGGGTGAGCCTCTCCAGAGAGCTTGCATTTGGGTGTGCATTCGTGGTCTTTGACCGGGTTTTTGGCACCGCACGCCGAGCACAGCTTGTCGTCCGGTCTGGGGCACATATCGGGTCTATGCCCGAGCCTGCCGCACTCTTTGCAAAAGTGTATTTGTTTCCGGTGGAGGGATATTCTTATCATGATGCCGTTGAACTGCGCCCTGTTGCCCTCGTACAGTAGTATCACGGTGGTCGTGCTGCCGAGTCTCTTGGCGTACGCCAGGGAAGGGTTCCTCGCGTTCACCAGTGCGTGCATGAGCTGGTCTTGTAGTTCAGGAGAATGTTGTGGATTATTCCCTTGGCCATCTGTTCTGGTGCCGAGACGTACGCGTTGGTCTCGTACTTCTTCCCGTTAAATATTAATTCTTTGATTTTGGCGACTTTCATCGCCGTCTTCTCGTCCGGTGTGCTTATCACAAGGATGTTTTGAGTGGCGTTGGGGCAGATCGTGACTATTTCGTCGCTGCTCACTCCTGCTTCATTGCGTATCGCCTCGTCTAGGCTAAAGTCCCTAGATGTACAAAAATATCTAGGGACTTTAGCCTAGGCTGGCTCTGCACGCGTTTCTATGTTCAGCCCGTATCTCGGCCTGATGATTATCTTGATGTCGTCTCTAGGTATAGCCTAGGCTTCTTGCTTGCCCGTAAAATCTTGTTTACTTTACTCTTCCCGCCTCTGTGCGGCGGGCTTCTCGAGCGGGTGCCTTGCTTTTCTGGCTCTTCGATAGCGTTCGCGCGGCCCTTTCTTTTGTGCGTAACATCGATTCATCCCGCCGCGTCGCCGTCCTCGGCTCGTGTCGTGGGATCGGTTGTTTCTTCGCTGGACTTGTTACTTGAGATTTCCGGCACTTCTTCCTCGTCTACATCCATATCGGAGGTGCTTCCGATCCTCTGGTTTAGAGCACGGCACTGTTTTTCGCCCTGCCAAGGGCCGGTAGAGGTCCGCTAGGCCTTGTCGGCGTTATGCTTAGCTGTGCCCACACAGGTTTTCAGTTCGAAAAATCTTCTAAAAAGGTCGCTCACCCCAGGTTTCGGTGTCCCGGGGTTCGGGTGGATTTGCTATAACGGATGGTGGTCGATTTTCTGCAATTTGACTCGATAATCCTGCGGAAAACATTCATAAAAGGCAGTGCCATCGTGAAGTGCGTCCGCTGCGCTGGCGCTTCTTCTTCCCCCTCGCCAGTCAGTCAGAATGGTTGTTGCACCTTCCGTACCCCACTCTGTAACGGCACGCAGTTACAAAAACGAGAAGTAAAACGGCAAAGAATTTCTCGGTTTTATTAAAAGTGACAGGAAACCTTTAAAGAACAACCTGTCTGCGGGTCCTTTGCAAGCATTTAAAGTGCTCTTTGGAATTATTTAACAATATCCATTTTGGCAACAATGCTTACTACTCAGTGTAAAAACTCGAGTTACACAACACTATGTAGACACTCTTTCGTCTATTTTTTTAACGTTGGAAACTCCAGGAAATCTTAAGAACACTGTGCAAGAACCTAACTGGTGTGCTCCTTTGCCCAGCCGGGACTCACTGTTTTGGCTTCTGAGTCTAGCTATTCGTCGTGTAGATTTTCTAGCGCTGCACGGAGGAGCTGCGACGTAGTATATGTGCTTAGGCGACTTCTAGGCATAAATATAAAGGTCTCAGTCACATAATATGTGCAAAACTGATGTCACACGATTTGCTTACGTTTCAACTCCGACTACAGCTTAAGGTTGTTTTGGGCATCCTGTCGCTGCAACGACACGGCACTCTAACGACCGCACTCTCCACGATTCTCGTTATCGCTGCCCTGTAACATAATTCTGGCAAATTCATGTGCACTACGCCGCTTGCCTGAACCATTCCTGCAGGAATCGAATCTGCACACGACGCGAGTCGTCCTGACGAGTTGCGTAGCCGGGAAGTTATTACGGGGTGGAGGGTGCAACGGCCAGCCAAGGCAGCAACACTGGGCGAACAAGGAGAGCAACGCTGTGCGCAAGCGCGGCTATATATGCGTTCCCGTGTCTTCAATAAACGCTTCTTCGTGTGGTGATCACGGTGTGCATTACGCTCGATACATGGTGTCAGAAGTGTAGCTCGCTCACGGACCATGACCGACCTACCCCCGCCTGAGCCACTGCAAGTGGGCGACAACGCAGCGGCGTCCTGGCAGACATTCAAGCAACGCATCGAGCTGTACCTGATAGCAACGGAGCCCACGAAGCCACGCAGTAAGGAGCAGAAAGCTGCAATTTTTTTGCATGTTGCGGGTCAAGAAGCTATTGACGTGTTTAATACCCTGAACCTATCACCGGAGGAAGCTAATGACTACGACGCGTTGGTTAAAGCGTTTGAAAACTACTGCTTGCCTAAGCGTAATGAGACTTACGAACGCTATGTGTTCCGCTCGCGTCGTCAGGCACACGGAGAGCCATTTGAACAGTTCTTTCGGGATCTGCAACTAAAAGCAAGAACGTGCAACTTTGGGGATTTGCGAGATTCCATGCTGCGGGACCAAATCGTGTATGGCATTTGCAGCACTTCCCTGCGAGAAAAACTTCTTCGAAAGAAAGACTTGACGCTGGTTACAGCAGTAGAATGCTGCAAAGCTGAGGAACTTGCCGAATCGCAAAATAGGGCGTGGATGGAGGAAAACAAGATTGAACCTGTTTCACGAACGCAAGCGAAACGCGGACGCCAAAAATGCCGGTACTGCAACTTCTCGCACGCGCCAAGGAAGTGTCCGGCGTTCGGCAAGACATGCAACAAGTGCACGAAGCCTAATCACTTCGCCGCCTGCTGTACAAGCAAGCGAGCAGCCGTTGATGACGTGTTCGAAGGAGCGGAGAGTGGCAGTGACTTCGACGTTCTGGAGATCAGCACGACGGAAAGTAAGCGTGGCCCCGAAAGTCGCGACTGGATTATAACAACGAACATTGAAGGAACTGATGTGCAGCTGAAGGTCGATACGGGAGCGCAGGCTAACTTGTTGCCGCGTTCGCTGTTCAAAAGGCTCGGAACTAAGCAGCAGCCGTACCCCACGAGGAGCATCCTGCGCCATTATGGGGGTGGCGAAATACCACACAGTGGCAAGGTTCGCCTCGCCGTGCAGTTAGACAAACGGCGTGTGCTACTTGAGTTCTTCATAGTAAAGAAGAAGCAAGCCATTCTGGGCCTCGGGGCAAGTGAGCAACTTGGTCTGGTCAACAGAGTGAACGCGGTGGACAGCAGCGAGGCATATGGAAGCCTAAAGCAGGCATTCCCGAGGTTATTCACTGGCATTGGCAGGACGCGGTGCGAGTACAAAATGGTGCTTCGAGAGGACGCTGTCCCTGTGGTACAGCCAACCCGGCGTGTACCTTTCGCCCTCAAGAAGCCACTTAAGAAAGAACTTGACCGGATGAATGCTGCAAACATCATCGAGAAGGTGGAAGAACCATCAGACTGGGTAAGTCCCCTGGTTATCGTGAGGAAGAAAAATGGGGACTTAAGAGTATGCATGGACCCGCGAGCAATTAATAGGGCGGTGAAGAGAGAGCACTTTCAGTTGCCATGTCGGGAAGAAATCGAAGGGGATCTGGCGCATGCAAAGTATTTCAGCAGACTCGATGCCAACAGTGGTTTTCATCAAATTCCTCTCGACAAAAAGACATCAGAAATCTGCACATTCAGTTCGCCGTTTGGCCGGTATCGGTATCTCAGACTGCCGTTCGGTATTGCATCTGCACCCGAAGTTTTCCAGCGTACAATGAGCCAGATATTTGACGACCTCCCGGGAACACGTGTGTACATTGACGATGTGCTAGTGTGGGGTTCTACGCAAAAGGAACATGATGAACGCCTGTTCAAAGCGCTGGAAAGGGCACAGGCAGAGGGCCTAACTTTGAATGCAGAAAAGTGCATTTTCGGACGCACTGAAATCAGCTTCTTGGGTGATAAGATTAGTTCCAAAGGTATTGAGCCCGATCCCGACCTGATAAAGTGCGTTTTAAACCACCCTCCGCCAACGACCAAGAAAGACGTTCAACGCTTGCTTGGTACCGTGAACTATTTCGGCAAGTACTTGCCACTGTTGTCAGCCCATACTGAGGCCTTGCGCAGCCTGATTAGAAAGGACACAGTTTTCGAATGGACGCATGTTCACGAGCGTGAGTGGGCGCAGCTCAAGATGATGCTGACGGAAGCGCCCGTCCTGGCTATCTTTAATCCCGAGCTTCCCACAAAACTGTCGACGGATGCGTCAGCATTTGCACTCGGAGCAGTGCTTTTCCAACAACATGGAGGAGACTGGCGCCCGGTAGGCTACGCGTCGCGGGCACTCACAGAAACCGAGCGAAGGTACGCCCAAATAGAAAAAGAGGCCCTGGGCATAACATTCGGCTGTGAAAAGTTCAATGATTATGTCATAGGAAGACATATCGTTATCGAAACCGACCACAACCCATTATTGGCAATTTCAAAGAAGGAAATAGGCGACATGCCACCGCGTCTGCAACGACTATTTCTTCGACTGCTCAAGTACGAGTTTGAGTTGCAGTATGTTCCAGGCAGCAAATTGGTTGTTGCTGACACATTGTCACGAATCCCATCACGGGAACAACCAGAAAAAGGCACAACGGACGTTGAAGTTCATGCCGTGGGCGCCCTGACTGCCGTCGTCGGACCAGCCACCCTATCCCGTCTGCAGGTAGCAACTGCCAGTGATGCAACGGCGCAAGACGTCATCTCCAGGCTGCAGTCATCAATGCCTATAGAAGGTGAACTAAAGTCCTTCACACAAGAACTTTCTGTAGTCAACGGAGTACTCCTCAAGGGAACCAAAGTAGTCGTGCCTGCAAGCATGCGAACAGAGATGCTGCGACGAGTGCACCAAGGGCATCTCGGCTTAGGAAAATGCAAATCGAGGGCTCGCAAGTTGATGTATTGGCCAGGAATGTCAACAGATATTGCTCAGTTCATTGACAGGTGTGACGTTTGCAAGAAGTTTGCTTATCGACAGCCTGACGAGCCCCTGTGCCAGCGCAGCGTTCCAGACATGCCATGGGCCAGAGTTGGTACAGATCTTTTTCAACACGCCGGAAAGCATTTTTTGGTTGTCTATGATGCCTACTCTAATTTTCCAGAAGTCGAGCACCTGAAGGAGACCTCTGCAACAACTGTCATTCATAAACTACGTCAGATCTTTGCAAGGCATGGAATACCACTAGAAGTTTGCAGTGATGGCGGCCCGCAGTTTGCGTCAAAAGAGTTTAAAGATTTTGCGGCTCGTTATGACTTTGTGCATACGATTTCAAGTCCACGTTTTCCCAGGTCCAATGGGCTCGCCGAGAAGGGCGTACAAGTGGTCAAGCGGCTTCTGGGCAAGACTGAGACCAAGAAAGAGGACTTCTATTTGGGCCTTCTCAACTACAGGGTGTGTCCTCTCGAAGATGGCCGTTCACCATCGGAACTGCTAATGGGACGAAGTCTAAGAACGCTACTTCCAAATTTTTCAGCGTCATCCTCAGGTCTCGTTCAAAAACATGTTCAGGCAAGGACCTCAGGAAGACCACTACCTCCGCTACAGAAGGGAGACGTCGTCCGAATCCTCCGAAATGGTAGATGGGATATCAAAGCGCAAGTCCAAGATCTCGTGGCCCCGAGATCGTACACCGTTCTGACTGAGGATGGCCGGATTTTCCGTCGAAATAGACAGCACCTTCGCAAAACACCAGAAGCGTTCTATCGAACCATCCATTACCAGGCGGACGACTGCGACGACGCCCCTGATTCATCTCCGAGCGCTGTCACACAGCAGAGGCAAGAACCTCCGCAGGCCACACAGGACCGACCACCAGCAGGCACACCAGGAGTGCCCAACATTGCAGATTCACTGCGACGATCTACCAGACCGCGAAGACCCCCAGACCGCCTGGCCTACACGCACGGGTTCCAGCAGACTGAAACAGCCTAGGAGTGTCGACTGCTACGCATCGATGTTGAGTGCTTTCAGTGCTTTCAGTGCTTTCAATGCTTTCAGTCCTATCTGTGTTTTCAGTGTTTTCCTTCTTCAAAGAAAGGAGGATGCAACGGCCAGCCAAGGCAGCAACACTGGGCGAACAAGGAGAGCAACGCTGTGCGCAAGCGCGGCTATATATGCGTTCCCGTGTCTTCAATAAACGCTTCTTCGTGTGGTGATCACGGTGTGCATTACGCTCGATACAGAGGGGGGGGGGGGCTTCACGCATTTGACTCGGGAATGGGTGCTGGGGAGGTCGCATAATAACTCACATTTCGGAGGTGGGAGGGCACGTAACCGAAGAAAAGTATCCTTTAAATTTATCCCATGCTGAGCGGAATCGAGTCCACGCCATAAGGGTTCCTCAAGTACAGCAACCCGATGCTTTAGCATTCTGCGCCACAAATGCACTGGGTTACGTGCCGCATTCAGAGAACGCCTTTCACGCCAACGCTTTAATGAGCTGCGCCATGAATGCATTGAGTCAATAGGCCTCTCACCAACTTGGGTGGCTGAGAATGTGCCACATGTTTTGCGGCTGGTGAGGGAACAGTTCTCAACGTTCGAACTTCGCAGGCGCCGACGCTACACGCATCTCCTCGCGGAGGTCAAGCGCTAGATGGCGCATCCGGTCCAGGAAGAAGAGCGATGACATGAACATGGCGTGAAGGTGCTCAGGTTACTGTCATCATCATCATCAGCCTATATTTATGTCCACTGCCAGACCGGCGAAGCGAAGCAGTCAGTAACAGGGAACAAGCGCAAGAAACTCGGAAAACAACATATGACCGGACCCACTGCCATGCATCGTTTAACATTGGTGACTTTGTATGGGTGCGACGACAAGAGCCTATCCTACAGGGATCTGAAAAGCTTGCTCCCTAGTTCAAAGGCTTATACCAAGTCACACACAAGCGAACTTCAGTCACCTACGACGTTCGACAGCTAGGTAACCAACTCCACAATGTCTAGACAAGACACTCGATTTGTTCATTTAAGCCAGATGAAGAGATACCCTCCACCATACTTCGACCCAAGCCTGGCCCAGCCGACTGAGGAAGATGAACCCCCTACTCCAGACTCCTCCAAGTCGTCGCCCGAGGACCACGTCCCTGTTGACGCCTCCGCTGAACTTGTAGGCGCACATACCTCCCTGTTGGATCCACCCCTGCGGTCTCCAACAGGGGCGGATCCAGGTTTTTTAAGAGGGGGGGGGGGGGGGTCAGCTTCTGTCAATGATGATGATATTAGCTATTCTTATTTACCGAAATTCACCGTTTATGCTCACGATAAACCCGCCTCTTATACAGCTATAGTGCAACATCTGTAGCGAAGCCAGGTGTCGGTTGCTCCAAACTTAAAGGAAAAGGACGTTGCCCAACCCCGCCATGTGCTTGGCGGCTGTGCCTGATCATTTATCTAAGTCTCTAAGTTTAGTTGGTTCATGTTGCAAAATGAATAAAAATAAATTGGTGGATAAAGTGCACAAGTCTCTGTACTTGAAAAGCGGTGACACAGAATGGAGGAAGAGGTCAAGAAAGTTGGCAACCAAGTACAGAGTAATTGAAACTGTAAATAGACCACCAGGAGTCATCAGAAAGAAAGTGAGAGAAACAGAGACAGTTAACTAGAGAAGAAATAAATTAAAAGGGAAAATCTGTTCGATAACACAAAGGGCAGTGCCGGTCTGTTTGACGCTCGAGTAGGTTGCTTAAGGACAAAAACATACCGGAGTAAATATTCGACACTAGATGAGACATATGGATGCTGCAGCCAAAATCCGGAGACCACTCAGCACATCCTAATGGAATGCGAAGGGATTCACCCAGTGAGAAACGTATAGGTAACGTACACCTTCCAGAAGCGCTTAGGTTTTAAGTGGACGGAAGCATCAACCGGTCAGCCGTCGAGATAAGCAAGAGAGGTTTAGAGTACTGGTGGGAAAAAGCAGATAATTGATGCGACTGGATCTCTTGCAGTTATAGGTAACGGTACAAGCTAAAGTTGAACGGGGGAAAAAGATTAAGGATATGTATACGAAAATGCTAGATAAAAAAACCACCAGCCCTTCCCCTGTCGAGAAAATGGGGGTAAGCGAAGCTTGTGGCAAGACGACGCTGTCGCAGGCGTTCCGTTTCGTTAGCGCTAAAGTCAGGGTCGGTGGCTCTTCGCAGACTTTTGGCGTCAACATCGCGCTCCCGCAACTCGGGGTCCGCGCTACTTCGCTGACGTTTCACCTGGACTTCGGAAGCCCTCACGCTAGAATCGGATGACAATTCAGCTTCGCTTACCCCATTTTCTCGATAGGAGAAGGGCTGGTGATTTTGTCTCTTTGGGTCCCACCTGTGACAAGGGTAGCTCAAGGGCGCGCTACAGGTCCCCGAGCCCACACAGGTATGTGTCATTGAGCTTTGATTCCTTCTGCACTATCGCCAGGATCGGCCCTCTTTTCAGCGTGACCACCACCACCACCATCACCGACACTTGTGAGCCTATAAAGCTTCGCTTAAAGAAATGTTCAGACCTTGACCAGCGAAGCTGAAAAGGGGCGGCTGCGGTGTTTATCTTAAGGTTTATCACGCGGGTATATTAAAACCACATAAAGCAAACAGATAATGAAGCCAAGGAAAGCATCGGGGAAATTAAGTGTGGTTGAAATTGGAATGTAGAGAGAGAGAATGAACTTTAATGAAAAGGATGGCTTAGTGGCCTAAGCAGGGGTAAGGGTCAATGGCGGGGTTCAATGTAGAAAATAATGAAGAAAAGGGAAATGAAAGTGGACGAAAAGATAACTTGTCGCCAGCGGGAGCCGAACCCGCAGCCTCCGAATTATGCATGCGTTGCACTACCAATTGTGCTACGGCCGACGGCCATCAATTCGCCCACTAACTTGGGTATTTATATTTACTAGATCTAGCCGACGGTGTGTTAGCCAGCGCCACACAGAACCATGGTGGGCGGATGTGGAACATCCTTTCTAGCCCGATGGCGTATATTAAAGTGTTTCTTAACTGTGTTACGCAATTATGTGTCACTTTAGGCGTCCATTTATGCCGAGCAATTAATGAAGGCACGGACACGTTTGGCGTTGGTGGCGGGCGGACTCCCGGCGGTGTTGGCGGCATCGTTCTTCGTACGCGAGCAGCTCCTCGCGAGAACGCGCGACACGTGTCTGCAGCCCTTGAGGAAGCACGGCTCAGCGCCAACGTGGGCAAAAAAGGAGAAAGGAGAGGAAAGGTGTAAATGTCGCCATGGCAGGAGCGAAGCAAATCGGCAGGCAGGAACGCGGTCATGCCATCCGGGGTTAGGCCCTTATCTACAGAATAACCTGCCCGCGCACCGTTGCGAGAGAGGAACGACGTCACCAACCGCGCAGCCAATTGCGTTCCTTCTCCCCTTGCTCCCTCACACTTCGCGCGTGCGCACTCCCCGAAGGCTGCGCTAGACTGTAGCTAGGTCACATCCACGTTGCGGAATAACCAGACGTTCCCTTTCGTCTTGCTCCCTCACATTTTGCGCGTGTGCACTCGTGCACCTCACGCCGACGCTGCGAGCGTGTATGTACAGAGCGGTACACTGTTAAAGAGAACATCGGAGCGCGTGACCTCTGCTGGGAGCCACCGCCGGTCGGCGGCTGCAATGAGTTTCCCGCAGTGAGCGCTATGGGTGGGGCTCTTTCGTCGTCTGCAACCGTGCGCTGCCGTGCTTCGGCGAAGCAAGCCGATTACGCCTTTTTAATGTTGGCCGGTGATTGCATGGTCACACACTGACAGCCAGCCGTTGCAAAGCTGAAAGAAAATTAGACGAAGCAAAATATTAACTCTCAGATATTTTTGCCGTTTCAACTTGCAATACCAACAGGATAATTTTGTTTTACGAACGTCTCTATGTGGTACAGCTGTATAAAAGAACATTTCTCCATGTGTAGTGCCCATCTCATTTGTACTAATGCATATTTGAGTCGCTGCAGTGCGTAGGCTGAAGAAAGAATCCACAGGCGCCTTTAAAAATGTCACAGTTTAGCCCTAAGGGCGATGCAATGAATGTGATAGCAACACAGCAATGTCATACGAAGTAAGGTGAGCGGCTTTGGTAGCAATATGAATGGTAGAAAACATGAGCTGATTAAGTAAGCAGGTGTGCTGCGGCGTAAGTAGACCGACATGAAGAGAGACTCGATGACCACGAGAAGGCGCGTGTGAAACGGTGGTGTTGATGAGAAGCGCTTCCCGTGGGCAGCGCGTGCGAAGGGACACACCTGTAGCGCTGCACTGCCGATCCGTGCAGCATTGCATGTGTAGCGTGCGTTGGAAAATGTGGCCCGACTATTACTAACTGAATGAACAAGCGTGGTGTGAGCGCGCACAAACAAACATGAATAGATCACACTGAATGACTGCAGACAACGACTGTCAAAACGCTGGCAGCAAGCGCATACGCCGCAGCAACGGGCGAAGGTACGTGCGGTCTATCGCTTCAACGGAAACTGAGCGGCGAATGCACATCGCATAGAAAGGTCAGAGCCTTGTGGAGATAAGAGATGGTGCGAGCGAGTGACGAGCGCGGTTGTTGGCAAAGTAGAAGTGCGCCCCCCCCCCCCCCCCCGGCTCCCTCCGGCGCTGGCTTCCCGCTTCCTTGCTAGCGCGTGAGAGATTGAGTGCGTTCGCTCTCCGTGATAGCGCGCGTCCCCGCACGCTTCCGCTCGGGCATACGGCGCGCGGCGAAGATTTTATCTATCGGGAACCTCACGGCGACGACGACGGCGACGACGACACCGACGGCAGAAATCCGGTTGAAGTGTCCACATAATTGCTATCGCAATAAAGGTTTTAAAAGTTGTGTGTGGCAGATAGCACAATTTTAGTTCATGAGCTGGTCTGCTCGCAGAGGCGGACATTACATGCACAAAAATTGAAATGCATAATCGATTAATAAACAAACATTTACCAATTAGGTTTTTAGCATATGAACTTGTGGCCCATGTTGCAGTTTACAAATTCTAGCCGTGGAGTTCGCAAGGTGGGTGTACTAGGAACTAATTCACAGGATGGCATCAGTTTCGAGATTCCCGAACATTGCGGAGAAATTCATTGGCGTTCCAGTTACTTTTGTGCGAAACGGCCGTGGTTGCTTAGTGGCTATGTAGTTGTACTGCTAAGCATGAGGTTTCGGGATCAAATCACGGCTATGACGGCTGCATTTCGATGAGGGCCAAATGCTAGGACACCCGTATACTTAGATTTAGGTGCACCTTAAAGAACCCCAGGTGGTATAAATTATTCCAGAGTCCTCGACTACGGCGTGCCTCCTAATCAGATCGTGGTTTTGGCACGTAAAACCCCACAATTTATATATCTATTCATACTTTTGTGCTTCGATGCATAATACGACGTCTTGTTAAGAAAGTGACTGGCACACACATGCATTTTCCCGCAAACTTAGAGAATTAATATCTCGACACTGGCGTCAGCCTGAGAATTAGTTCCAAGTGGATCCGAACTCCACGGCTAGAATTTGTAAATTGCAACATGAGCCATAAGGAAATGAGCTAAAAACGTAACTGCTTTATTTTGTCATTTAGTCGATTATGCATTTCAATTTTTTGTGCAAGTAATGTTCGCCTCTTAGAGTGGACGAGCTCATGAACTATAATTGTGCTATCTGCCACAGGCAACCTTTAAACAATTTTTAAAGTGTTCGCTGAAACACCTTGTATATCGAATTCACCCAGTAGCCGAAATGATGCCAAGCCGGATTCACTCAAAATCAGAATAAATAGAAGTCTAGAAGTCATGCTCAGCAGCGCTTATACTCGGACTCAAAGTACTAACCAAATGAGTGCAGTTTGGGCGGGAAGGCGAAGCAGTATTAGCGATAGCGAAGTAGAAGACAATTACACGAAGGAAGATTCTTACCGTGCAAATCCGTGTAAGGATCGCACCCGTGTAAGGGCCGCCGTCCCCAACTTCACAGCCAGTATTTAAAGAAAAAGTCATCCAACCGAGAGGCAATCGCGGTCCGTGCGTTGATTCTGATCGGGCTCAACATGGAATTCTCGCGCGCAGCGTACTTTCACGCGTTGCTACTGGACGTCGAGAGGAGGCGATCGCGGAGGTTTACGGTGGATTTCAAGGTCGTAGTTGAAAAAATGAGGTCAAATGACCCGGTCGCATGAAAGGCCCGTCGAAATCGCAACGGTAAAGTGCGGCCCTTACACGAGTTTATACGTTAGTTACAGTGGCCATATAAATTGTAGTAAACATTCACATAAAATTAAAGTAGTAAAAACAGTGCAATGCACCGACCATGGATGTAAACCTGTAAATACCTCACTGGATGACCTCGAGCACTCACTTTCACAACGCAAGCATTGTGAAGAACGCCGGCAGCGGAGTCGAACGGTTCGTGCAGCCGCGCAGTTCACCGCAACTCCGAACATTAGATTCATCATCATTATCAGCCTATTTTGATGTCCACTACTGACGGGCTCTGTCAGTGATCTGCAATGACCTCTGTCTCTTAACTCTGCAACACTAGGGACGCGGAAAGACAGCCCGGCAAGGAAGACAGCGCGCATGAAGTTAGCAGCCATGCCTGGTCGTTCTTTATCTCTGCACCCACCAATTATTACCAACAATTAGATATGCCACGCGGGCCGCATAAACGTCAGCCGCGCACAGTCATTCACAGCTACTGCAGGGCTAGAGGAGAAGACGCGTGCTCTCCTCCCGATTCGCGTTTGATTACGTGACCTACAACTAACCCGCACATTGAGCGCATGAGAAGATAATGCTCATCAAGCCGCCATCCTTTCCGACGCACTGTTACGTGCTTTTTCCTGCACCCACAGTGTATGGGTCGCTCATTTATAGGGCTTTTACATTTAATACGGAACATCGCGGCGACGACAACAGCGAAAATTTGCCTGGAGTATCGATACAATTGCTTTCGCCATAAAGCGAGAAATCGAAAATTGTTAGCAGAGGGTATATATATATATATATATATATATATATATATATATATATATATACAGGGTGTTTCAGCGAACAATTTCAAAATTTATTTAATGTTGCCTGTGGCAGATAGCCAAATTCTAGTTAATGAGCTGGTCTACTCGAAGAGGCGGACATTACTTGCACAAAAAATTGAAATGCATAATCAATTATTTACAAAAATTTATTAATTAGCTTTTAACTAATTACCTGATCGGCCATATTACAATTAACAAGTTGTAGCCGTGGAGTTCGCAAGGCGGATCCACTTGGAACGAATTCTCGGGATGACACCAGTTTCGAGATATTAATTCTCCAACTTTGCGGAGAAATGCATTGGCGTTACAGTTAATTTTGTGCTTCATTGTATAAAGCGACGTTTTGTTAAGAAACTAATTGGAACGCCAATGAATTTTCCCGCAAATTTCGGGAATTAATACTTCGAAACTTGTATCATCCCGGGAATTTGTTCCAAGTGAATCCGCCTTGCGAACTCCAGGGCTCCACTTTGTACCTTGCACTATGGGCCATCAGATGATTAGTTAAAAGCTTAATTAGTTAATTTTTGTTAATTATTCTATTACGCATGTCGATTTCTTGTGCAAGTAATGTCCGCCTCCCCGAGTAGACCAGCCCATGAACTAGAATTGGGCTATCTTCCACAGGCAACCTTTAGGAATTTTTGAAAGTGTTCGCTGAAATACCCGCATATATATATATATATATATATATATATATATATATATATATATATATAGCGCTTGGAAATGCCAATTCCTACGTGCTTCATGGTTGGCAAAAGGAGCGCAAAGCACCCGATCCGCGGTTGGAACCATACTGTGCACGTAAGACTGAGCTAACCTTTTACGAAGGTCTCATTTACTGGGGTCACAGCGTCGTGATTCCCGAGACTGGTTGTGGTGACATGCTGAAACATCTGCACGAGACGCACCAGGTAATGTCTGCAATGAAGGTATTGGCCCATACGGTCGTGTGGGGGCCCGGCTTCGATAGAGCTATCGAACAAATCAGTAGGAATTGTACTACATGCATACAAGCCAGCGCAATGCCACCGGCGAAAATACCAGTAAGCTGGCCACTAACGCACGAGAATTGGTCATGTGTACATTTTGATTATACCGGTCCATTGAATAACACCATGATTCTAGTGGCCATAGATTCACATTCGAAATGGATCGAAGCAATTCTAGTGCGTCATGACACAGCGCAATCGACAGTTACATCCTTGCGTGAAATCTTCTGCAGGCTGGGCATACCAAGAACCATTGTGACGGACAACGGAACTCAGTTTACGTCAGAGACTTTCAGGAAGTTGCTGACAGAAAATAACATCAAGCATTTTCGTACGCCACGACATCACCCCCAATTGAACGGGCTTGCTGAACGCGCCGTGCGGACCCTGAAAGATGGCCTCAAGAAGGTTCGGTCCGGTGACTTGTCTTAGCGATTGGCTAAACTGCTCTATAGGTACCGTAGAACACCCCTGGATGATAGACGATCACCGTCTCAACGCCTTTTGGGAAATCAGATCCGTTCTCGTTTAGACATGTGCCTTCCACCGCCCGTTAACTTTCCTATCAGTCCACAGACAGATCAAGGAAGCAAGCTGAACCCGGGCACACCTGTATGGGCTCGCAACTTCGGAGAGGGAGAAAGGTGGCTGCCAGCCACAATGAAAGAAACATGAGGATCCCGAATGATCACCGTTGAAACGGCAGAAATTGAGCCTCAGCGTCACATCGATCAAGTCCGTCCTAGATACAATCCCGTGCCGGCACAACCTTCGCAAGATCAACCAGCGGGTGTGCCAACGCTACCAGAAGAAGCTGAACCAGCTGTGCTTCATCTATTGACCCGTATAAGGAAACCCGTGCAGCAGTGCTCACCTTAAGGAGGGAAGAGTGCTGCAAAGTGAGAGTTATCGTGGACAGAAAACCGCGCGCGCCGTAACGTCAGACTGACGTCATCACAGGTGCCATAGCTGCGGGACAGCGTCTTGAAAAAGGGCTGTCACTGAATAAACGCGCGCAGTGTTCCCGTTCTTGTGTGAGCGTTCTTAAGCTCCTGGCCGTCTGGCCGAACGCCGTACCGGCCCGGTAGCAAGCTATAACACCTTCTTTTGATTTTGCCTTCACAATTTCTGTTGCTTTTTGTAATAAATCGACATCTTTCCCTATGCGACTTGACTCTTGACCTATCCCCGACTGTGGGTAGGCCCCATCAGTAACGGAAAGCTAAGCCGAACACCAATGTATTATAGATATAAAAAGGCATCCTTGCTAAATTCCCTACACTGACTACTTCTATGTCCTTTTCTCTTACAATTCTTATTTTCTCATATTGGAAGGTGTTCCTTGTGGGTGCTTTCTTTTTTCTTTTTTTTTCTCATCTAGATGCATTTCTGAGATTTCTATCGGTCCTGCATGTATATTTTCCGCACGAAACTGGCCAGTCCTTTCTCTTGAGCGCGTGCGAATTGATTTATAGTCACAATAGCAGGGGGTAGAAGAAAAAGAAAGTGACGAGTTCGCCATCAGCAATGGACGCAACAAGCACCACCCTGCGTAAGAGCAGCAACTACGATGACACAACGGCAGGAGCGGAAGCTTCCCAGAAGGCACCGCGAATTCTACCACCCACACCTGAGCCACAAGTCACGTCCCGAGACAAGAATCTGCTTAACAAGCCCACCTCTGTCAAGTTAGTCAGACTGGCGGTATTGCTGGTCGTGGTAGTAGCGCCCTTCCTCTTCGTCATATTCCTGTCCAAAGTGCTAGGCGGCTCCAATAAGGCCTACCTCACTTCCAAGGTGACACAACACTTCTGCTGCCCCTACGAGCTTCAGGCGGTTCTCCGTGGCATTAATTCTACCATCGACCCTTGCAACGATTTCTACGGGCATGTCTGTTCCAGGATAGACGCCGGCGAGGTTGAACACATGTCTCCACTTTTCCGGGTCATTCAGCAGCTCAACCTCATGGAATTGGCGGCTCCTGCGCAGAGCTCCAGTGCTGCCGGCCAGATGCTCGCTGCTCTCAGACAAGGACTGTGGGACGCAGGGCGAAGTCTCGAAGACATCGCCGACTACGTGACGGCAATCGTCAAGGCCGGGAATCCGGCGCCGCGAATGAACTTACTTCGCATGGTTCGCTTCCTGGCGGAGCTGTCCCTCAGGTATGGCTTGCCATCCGTGGTTTCGTTCGAGATATCCGAGGCAGGTACCGTTTTGGTCGTTAGGAAAAACGGCGGATGCTTCTCGCAGAAGGCGTACGAAGATATGCTGCAGTTCGCCTTGGAATCTTTTAACAACGTACTCAACACGACCGTTACCATCGATGAGCTGCACCAGATTGAAGAGAACGTGGGCGCACGCCGTGACAATAACAGCTCAAAAATCCTATCTCAGGACATACATAACTCTCCATTTTCTGGCTTACCAGAAGGGGATTGGACAGCGATATTAAATGATCTCCTGCTTCCGCTGCATCCAAACGCGACCACTGTTGAGACTAAAGAAGGCGACAACCTAAATGGGCTCGTGAACATCCTTGCCAATGGTTATCTTCAGCCAGCCACGGTTGCCTACGCGGCCGTGTGCTCGGCCCTGAAGACTCATGACGTGATTGAAGCAGCCGCGCTTAGGCCTGAGGCGCAGTCACTAAGCGGCTCTTGCAAGGCGCTGGACATTTGTGAAATCGAGCAGGCGTACATGGCCGACGTAATGAGCACCCACCGTATGAACGAGTATATCACAACCTTCTTCGCCAAAATACGAAATAATGTGATCCGCCAGGCCCACGTCTCGTTTGGTGGACTGTCGGAAGAAGAGATCACTAGGAAGCTGCTAAAACTCAGACTGGTGCTTCCGGAGCAAATTGTCGTCTCCGATATACCCGTTCCGACCGTCTCTGAGAGCTATGCGGCCAACTTTATCGCTGCGCGTTCATACGTATTCGAAGCCAGAAGAGCAAAGATGGCACGCAATATACCTAGCATCGACAGCCTTTTCCTTCCCGCCATAGTGAGGAGGGGTGATGCCGCCTACCTTCCCATAAACCTCTATGCCAGCCTACAGAAACGTGCCAAGCGAGTCGTCGCACTAGACGTTCCTGTCTTGGGTGTGGACATGGCCATTCATCTATGGTCTTTCTTACTTGAACAGTCGTGGTCTGCAGAGACAAGCCACAGCATAGAGACCTACAAAGCATGCTTCAATGGTACAGACAGTGGGGGCTACCCGAACACCGCGATCACCGCATTAGGTGTCGTGTCAGCTATCGATGCCATGATGGCGATTGACTGGAACGTCGTGAGCAGTGTCAACGACGCGGAAATCTCGGTGGGACGCTTGGTTTACCTCTTGTGGGCGTACGACAAATGCGCTTCGCTGCCGATAATGGGGACGTCCGTGGATGTCAACCTGGTCCTCAGAAACTCGCCTGCATTTCGGCCTATTTTTGGTTGTCCGCAGAGTGCGGCATTGGCTCAGCGCACCTGCTGCTTGGGAACATGTTAGCCGATCATCCTGGGTCAAAAATAAAACATTCAAATTGAATAAAAGTCCTCAGTTTAAACCGACCAAAACGGCAGCTTGTTCTCTTATATATCAGCGCGTTGGGAACAACTTTGATTCTTTGTGAGCGCAAAAAGGGGGGGGGGGGGGGGAAGACGGTGACTATGTCAGATCTCATGAAGCAATGTGCTACCTACGCTTTTAATCTGGTACGTAAGATGCATGGTCGTCTATAAGTTCAGTCGGTTCAAGGTAATGACTATCACTGGAAGTCGCTCTCTCTTTCTCTAGTACGTTGTCCGTCGCCTCTGTGTCGACTCTACGCGTGTGCAATGGAAACTTTATTGGGGCTGAAGTTCTGTAGTCTTGCAAATGCGCATGCTTCCTTTTAGAATGAACAGACGGGTCCTAGTACGTGCGATTCTTCCTAGCACTCCAGGGATTTCTGCAACATTAACATATCAGCAGTGTCTCGTATTTTGCCCCTCATAAATTCGTCACTGCGTAGCTTAGTGCCGTGGCTTATGAGCTCTGTTTTGACTTTGGGAAGACGGAAGCTGCATCCGTCATTGTCTAATACAAGAATGTGATCACCGCCATTATTATTGTTGGAATCAATATGTGGAACGATGCTTACTGTCACTTTCGCAATATTTTCATAAACACTGCCTAATGGCCGTAACAGTTCCAGGTGGAAGTTTCTAAAGGCCGTCGTGATTCTTGTGAACTTCATTGCGCCCACAAACGAAGCAATCAACTGAATGAGTATTACTGTACTGTATTCAGCTTCGCAGGCGCAAGTTGGAATACGCTAGCGCAAGACAGGGGCAATTGGAGATCGCAGGGAGAGGCCTTCGTCCTGCAGTGGACATAAATATAGGCTGATGATGATGATGACGATGATGATGATGATGCGTTTCAGCTGCATTCGCGGTGTCACCGTTGACAATGACAATGGTCTCATCTGCGGCAATAATCATCATGCAAACTTGCCAAAGATAAAAAAAATCGAACCAGCGACGCACAACGCGTCCGCAGGGAACGCCAAGAGCTCGCCTCGAGAGACGCGCCGCCCGCGTCGCCGGCTGCCGCCGCTACCTCGGAACGACTTCAAGATCATTCTGCGTCCCAAATCAAATGCAGTTCCAATCCAGCTCAAATCCTGCTCAAATCCAGCGCTTAATGTACCTCCAATTCTACTCAAATCCTGCGCTTGTGTAGTTCAAGTCTAGCGCCAAAGCAGCTCCCCTAACGTGAATCCTAGGGAAGAGTGGATCAATCGAGCGCTTGTGAGGTGGTGGCGCCCTCTCTTGCGTTGCGCTGGTACCAGTCTGGTGTTTCGGAACCGATTTTAACGAGTTTCGGCTAATTAACGCGCTTAATGTTTGATTATTCATGTCTTTTAACTTATTGTGAATCATGTTAGTTTATTTTGAACCGGTTTTGATCAATTCTGCACTTGTTTTGGCGCTATTATGAGCACTTGTCTGTGAGCGTATTCACGACAGATCGTACGCAACGGACGCCACCGAGAGCCCGGGCCCCTAAAGTGCTTCGCACTTAAAACGTATTTTGCGCGTAGCTGGCTATGACATTTACAGGTTTTTTTACCCTTTTCATGAGTTTTAACAGGTGCTCATTATGGAGCTCGGACATGCTGAGGGCTACAAAGAGCATTGGCTTTCCTAGCTGCTCGATCATTGAAACATTCCTCTTTTTGTGTGTCCAGTAGCATACCCCTGTGATACGCAATCCTTTAGCTCCTCAAGTAAACCTCTGAGATACGCAATGTCCGAGTTGACGCACTTCTTGGCGAAGCTGCGCTCTTCCAAGCGCTTTCTGTTGTATCGTTGAGTGGAATAAGCACGAAGAGAAACAATGTGGACAGGACAGACGCATACCCCTGTGATACGCAATCCTTTAGCTCCTCAAGTAAACCTCTGAGATACGCAATGTCCGAGTTGACGCACTTCTTGGCGAAGCTGCGCTCTTCCAAGCGCTTTCTGTTGTATCGTTGAGTGGAATAAGCACGAAGAGAAACAATGTGGACAGGACAGACGCTAAGACAGACAATGAGCGTCTGTCCTGTCCACATCATTTCTTTCCGCCCTTATTCCGCTCAACAAGACAACATGACGCACCAATTGACTGAACGGTCAACGATTCCAAGGGCTTGTTTGTGAGAACCAGGTGCGGGTTGGCGTGCACGGGATGGGAAACTCGATGTTGTATCGCTGTTCGTGTAGAGGATACCACCACACGGCGTTCAGCGGCTTACATGTCCCGATCTTACGGGGGCCACCTGGCTCAAGCGCTGGTAGTACGCGAAAAGCAGAGGTGAATCAGAGTCAGATGGTGAAGGAGTGCGCTGGTCTGGGCTGGTTGGTACATCATTAGTAAGGGAACAAACGGCGCTAGGACGGGACGAAGTGAGTAGACAGACAAGACAGCGCCTTGTCTGTCTACTCACTTCGTCCCGTCCTAGCGCTGTTTGTTCCCTTACTAACGGATGGTGAAGCTCGAATGAAGACGATGTCATGGCCACGCGGGCAACTCCCAACACGAGCATGTACTCAGCGGCTTAAATTGCTAGGCGTCCCAAGCCGCGTGGCTAGATCGATAGACAGATTCAACATTCCTAAAGTTGTCGAAATACTCATCGCATTTCAAAGCGCAGCTCTTAGGCGTCCGTTCCTGCGGCGGACGTCGGCGTCACTTGTAACCGAGCGAACGAGCACAGCGAAAGATGAGAGCCAAGGCGGCGCGCAGCGGGGGATGAAAAAATCAAAGCCTTTTCTTAAAGAAAGATTGTTGAACGCGAAGCTTTCGCCCATGCAAATTGAATCAAAGTGAACGAACCCAAGAAACGCTGAGCGACCCGATGCGATGCATATGTGATTTGATTGCTTGTTTAGGATTGTATTTCTTGAACACTATTTCTTGAAGTTGAATGAAGACACATTTCGTTAAGTTGCACAGCCTTAATTTTATATCACGTAGCCGTTGCTTACCCGCACATACTCACACTTTCACGGACTACATGCCGTTGCCGATACATGGGATCTGCCTTACGGGCACGATCGCGCTCACGTTCGCGTACGACAGCCTCTTCTTCTGCCGTGCGCTGCACCCGCGGCCTACCTATGGTGACGGCCGGGAATGCATTGCGTGACGCGCGTAATGAACTGTAGATAGTGTCACGTAGTAGTGACGCTGAAGTAAACAGTCGTAAAACTGTGTATGACAAAACTGATTCTTTATTGGGCGAACCTGTGCCCACAAAAGCAAGCTACACTCAAAGCACAACGAAAGCGGCTAACACAGTCGGCGGTTGTCGATAATCTCATCAGCGGCGAAACACGTCGGCTTTTATACCTGAGTCATCGAAGGTTCCAGATTAATCTCTGATGCCCGCGAGTCTTCCAGAAAGTTCTAGACAATTCGCGGCGGTCATACAATCAAATAACATAAGCGTCGGTGAAAACAGGCAACGGAAAGAAGCATCGATAACGTTCTAGAAACTTCCGATACAGGCGCCGAGCGATAACGTTTAACATTTGTTAGCCAGTGGAAAGCGGCCACCCATAGAGAAATAAATTCAACAAGAGGGGACACTCAGCAAAAACTGGCAACAGGAAACACGTCACCATACGTCACGCTATACTTTTGACACCGAACGTTAGCTGCCGCGAGCATCGAAAAAAAAAAAGAAAGTGAAGTTAAGTTAACAGGCATTGATTTATTTTTTAAATTCTTTGCCGCGAAAACTAAAACGTTTTGCGTATAAATGAACTTAAGCTTTACGACTTATTTTCCTTGCCTTACCTAGCCACAGGTCAATGACGCGCCAGATACATGCGTCATCGGCCAGACACTCCCCCGAAGCCAGCGAGGATGGCTGCGCGCGCGTTTGAGCGCTCGCGCGCGGCGACCCGTCTGTCTCATTCTTTTTTTCTTTTTTAAATGTAACCTGGTTTATTGGGCTCTCGGCGTATTCTTGCGTTCCTTCTGCACTGGGACAAGACACCACTGCACTATTGGACTACGGCAAGGTGAGAAATCTTGTTTCACAGTCTACGACGCAATTAGGCTTACGGCACGGGACCGAGACTTAAGACGCAGTTAGCGAAAAACAGCTCGGCCATCCTGGCGCAGTTAATTTGAGTAAATGAATCGTGCTGAGACATGTTTCCGACGCTTCCTAGGGGATTATTGTAACTTATTTCGGTTTTTGAGCCACACTGGCCGCATAGGGCGCCGTGTCGCAGTTAGCGAGAACTCAGCCGTGGTGTGTAGTCTAGTGCATCTTGCTAGAAGTTTGTGCCGCTTTCTCTGACGCCAGACATTACTGAAAAGTAATTTCGTTACTTTCTGGGGTACTTTTGAGGCACGCTGGCCACACAGCGCGCTGTGACGCAGTTAGCGATAAGCAGCTCGGCCGTGGTGATAAAGTTAGTTTGGCGTGTAATGAATCTTAGAGGGACAAGTCTGTGACGTTTTTTGTGGCTCCGCAACAACATATACCTTCTTTCGGTACTCACGCCTGTTGAAAACGCGATGGGCGATTGCCAAGAGTGATAACATGGGGTGTGCTGCTGGCGCCGGCAGAACGCGCGAATGATGAACATATCAGAAACTTGTAATTCGAAAATTACGTCTTCTAAAGGACTGAAAAAAGGCATTGCACCCACGCATTTGTCTTGAGTGCCTGTTGCGTCCGTCTTTCTGTATGTCGCGTACCGTCGCGTCGCCCGAGGCCAAGTTTTGGAAACGCGAAGTCGCTCGTGTATTTGTGCTGCCTAAGTGCAGGAAATAATGCCCGGAAATTGGGGAACGCTTGGAAATCAGATGTTTTCATATATGTTTGGGATGAGTCGGGTATTTTCTATGCCATGTATGTAAAAGCGAATTGCTTTTGTTTGTAATGCCGCCCATTCACCGCTTTCACACGTTTCGCCTCGCAGTATTCCTATGTCTAAATACCAAAATGACTCATGCTTGTACCATGCTGTTACGTGCTTGCAAATGTAACATGCTTGTAATTTACTTTTTTTCAGTTGGTACCGTCCGGTGGAGCTTCATACAGGAACTACTGCCTTACCTGCTGGTGTCGCAACGTTGGATGAACTCACAAAATGCGCGGAACGAGCTTTTATATAGAGCAAAATAAATATTTCCTCATTGCACAAAAGGTCTTGCGTCTACTTTGTGAAATTGCACGTGGCACAGATTCGATGGGACTTTACAAGATCGTTCGCAATCATTTTTACTAAATAATAAACCGATTCTGCACGAAAACCAAAAAAAAAAAGGAAGGGGGGGGGGGGGGGGGGAGCGCCGCCGGCGTGAAATCGCGCGTCCCTCGCGCCCTTTCACGCGCACATACAGCGTTCGGCGCGCGGCGACGATTTCATCTCCATTGACGTCATACGGAACCTCACGGCGACGGCGACGCCGACGGCAGAAATCTGCTTTTGAGTGTCCATATAATTGCTATCGCAATAAAACGCGCGTTCTGCGCCGTGCTCCCTTAAGGGCTGCAAAAGTCTCTTTCCTCCTTTACAATCACCATATATGTAGAACAAACGCGCCTTCTTCCGACGCGCGAAAGGTCGTGGCGGAGGGAAGGGGGGGATGGGGAGGGAAGGGAGGCGACGTTTATCTGCGGCATCAAGTGCCTATTTATATCAGAGGCTCCGGCAACAGTCACCAACGCCGTACGCATTTTGTGCGAACGCGGGCAAAACGCCGACGGCGTCGACAACAGTTCCGCGTGTTGCCGGTGCTGCTGCATGTCCAAGGGTATACACCTGATAAAGCTACTATCATTACTCCGTATAGCTCTCTACAAAGTTGCTATTGCAATTGATGCTTCGCCTTTCAGGTTAAACTGCGACAACTTTTTTAAAGGCATCGCTACAAAATACCGGCCCAGGCAACGGAAAGAAGCATGGATAACGTTCTAGAAACTTCCGATACAGGCGCGTCCTGCGCCGAGCGATAACGTTTAACATTTGTTAGCCGGTGGAAAGCGGCCACCGGTGAAAGATAAACATGTATACGTGTCAATATATACAGTTCGTCTGGGTAGCGTGGCGTTGCAGTTCCCATTGTTCTTATCGGCACAACTGTGAATGTAAACTGCAGTGTTTTACGATTGTGTGCGCAGATGCGCAGGTAGTTCCATTGTTTGAGTTGGCTTTCCTGCAGTGCGTTTTCGGCGCTCAAGGAAGAATCAGTGAGACATAAAAAGATTCGCTTTAAGAAGCTGCGAGAGCGAAGAGGCGCGAGGAGGAAAGTGGAGAGGAGGGTGCAGCGGCACCATGAGGTGGATAACGGAGGAATGTATGGAGAAAGGAAGGGTGAGGAGGAAAGCGGAGTGCCGGCGGCGGTCAGGCATGCGGCGATCGCGGAAACATAGCGCTGGCGTGGGCTTTGGACCCACTGCGCATGCGCCACATCGGCTGCGGCGCCGCCGCCGCCGCTAGAGAATGCGCTCCGTGCGAATCACGCGTTCCCTTGTTCACGCTATCAAGCATAAAATGATTTTAGCTCCCGTTGTCGGCGACCTTCAAGTGACCTTGAGCCAGAAGCCAGAACCGTTATCCGGGCATTCAAACGAGAAAATCCGGGCATCGTTGCGAGAACAAAACGAGATCATTCGGGAAACCAGTCAAAACTTAGGAAAATGCGGTCTCTGGCCTCCAACCCTTTGTACATGGCCACATTACATACGCTAGTTACTGCCCAAACAAGTTACAAAAAATATTGCTTCGGATTTCTCCCTAATGTTGGCTCACAATATCATTGAAGCTGCAACTTCTAGTTTTAACGCGAGAGGATTAAGGGCCCTGTGTCTCAGAAAATCCGGCGTCGGCGTGAATGCCGGCGTCCGTGGCAGGGAAAATCATCCCCAACCACCCCGACCACGCAGGCCCTCCACGTGGTGCAGGGTTTTGGTGAACAAAAATTTAATTTCTCACAGTGAAATCCGTCAGAAAACTGGTAAAGCACGACTTAACCACAACCAACAGACATGGTGGCTTGAGATTGTAATTTGAATATATGAGAAAACATAACTCTGTTACGAGGAAACTCAAACACAAACCCCTTTTCCAGCATTTCTACCATACCTACATCGGCGCGTTCAGGTATGGTACTTGCGAAAGTCATATCCAGATGGCGCTCGCATCCTCGGCAGGTCAAATTGGGACTTCGCCTGCCTAATGCGTTTTGAAACCGTGCGCGCGTCGGGGCAATAGCTAATAATTAATAAATAATAAAAAAGGTGCTAGGACCTTCACATTGTAATATAGGACGACTTATATTGCCCCAGGAAAAACGTCTTCCCAACAATGCATTTCCGTTTAAAAGTGAAGCCGACCTTAAGGGGATCGGTGTAAGCTTGGTCTTTGTAAGCTGGCTTTCCCACGTTCTGTGTTGCAGTGAAGCCCACTGAAAGCAAAATGCGATGCGAACGGGGCCCGATAACGTTAAGGCGAAGCTTAAGCGTCTTCCGACTGTTTTTGTGATTTTCAATAGCGACGTTCAAAAGGAAGATACAGGGCACCATACACTGGATTGTCATCTTTTGGTGCTGAGACAGGGCTGCCCGTGCTCTTTTCAACGCCAGCGGTCCGTGAGTTGGCCGTATACATTTGCAGCCGACCACTTCGACGCGACTAGAAGAAAAAGTAGCGACAGACGCTGAGCGCGCTGCTCTGTTGGAAGTAGAAAAGCGGTTGAATGCGGCGGCACCACAGGCAGCAAAAAGACGCCATATGTTAGCCATTTCATGATTATAACATCTAATTTCAATTACGGGAGAGCCAGCAGTTTTTTTTTCTGAACAATGAGCGAAAACCAGTGGAAGTGCTTCGTCTGCCGCTGCTACTAAACGAGCTGCCGGAGCAGAGGCTCAGCGCCGCCACCGAGAGCGCCCTTTCGTTCAGAATCAATTTCTTTGCCACAATTAATCGCGCATTCAAAATACCTAAGCAGCTGCGCTCAAAGTTCGCATTAGGAAGTGTTGTAAATCGTCGGTTAAATTTTTTTATGTTGGCGTCACACAAAAAATTTTTATCGTAAAGTTTGCCGTGTGGCATAGACGTTTGTTGAAATAAAAGCGTGGAGGCCCTCTTGATGTAAAGAGAGAGAAAAGGCATAGGGGCAAGGCAGGGAGATTAACTAGGCAGAGCCTGGTTGGCTTCACTGCACTGTGGAAGGGGTAAGGTGGACTGAAACATGAGGAGGAAAGAAGTTCACACTTTGCCCGGACACCTGCACAATGAAGCGTTTATCATTCAGTAAATCAGAAGCGGCGTATACAGGCTCGGGCCTCTCAAGCATTGCAACAGTGCTTTTCTAGCTTTGCACATTGCGGATGAACGAGGCCACGCTCCCAAAATCTTGTGCAAAAGGCATATCATCTATGTTCCCTAAGGATGTCCGAGGGGCCCGCCTCTCACGTTATGCAGACATTATTGTAGTGGCTTAGCTAACTTATCGGCCATGATTGCTCGCCTTACATGGACACGCTCCGCCATGTGGTAACACTAAGGCAGCGGCGCACCTACGGGAGGAGGGGGGGGGGGGGTCGGGCGTTCTAATACCGCCCACCCCCCCCCTAAGGCTGAGTTAGTGACAGCCTGTAACATACACATTATAATTTTGGTGCTCTTTCCATGCCATTTCAGACATTCCTGAGTTCTTCCACCCCATCAGTCACAAGTGACCTCCCCAGACATTGCCACCACTCACTGCTGCCACGACTGTTAGGTAAGAGTTTCAACGGATGACCACATGCACTGCTCTGTAGGCCGGCTTCTTGGCCCTATCAAGCTCTTTCAAGACCTTGAGTGAAACGCTGAAGAAAAAAACATCGTCATCATCCTAGGTGTCATTATTATAATTATTAGGCATTTTATTTGCTGTTGGATTCCTCGGGCTAAAGCAAGGAAATTGCATATTATGCGATGTCCTTGCTAACCCCTTGCCGCCCCCCCCCCCCCCCCCCACGCACACACAAATTCAACCCCTGCCTGGCAGAGATCCTAGGTGCGCTATTACACTAAAGCTGTGTTCCAATACTCGCCATAGACGGCAAAGTAGACGGCTAAGCGGACAGTGGTCATCGTAAGTCTGGTTCCAATTCTAACGAAGACGTCAAAGTAGACAGCTTCGCGAAGACAGCATCGAAGTCAAAAACGATGCAGGCTACTTTCCGGTCTAAGCAAGATGGCGACTCAGCTGGACGCTTGGAAAGCCGACAGGACGGTCGTCTGCGCACAAGAAAACGCAGACACGCTTTCCTACGCCCTTAATGTAAGTCATATTGTGTTTTTCGTAGGTTCGTAGGCGCAAGGACAGTAAATGCAGAAATAATGTGTGTTTATGTCAACTTTTTCTTGTCGCTGCGAGGTGGCGTCCAGTCGCAGAAGCATCGTCCATACGACTTCCAGACGGTTCGAAACGCGTTCCCTTATATGGCCTCGAAGCTGTTTCGGCTGTCTCCTTAGCTGTCTACGTAGACTGTCTCCGATGCTGGTCAGAATTGGAACACATCCTAAGCGGAAACGCAAACGAAGCTGGGTATCCATGCTGCTTGCAATATTTCCCCCGCAGGATCGATTTTCACAGTGCGAGGGATCTACACACTGCTGGAGTCCTTCTCCCCCTTTCCCACTTTCGTCTGCTTTTTGTTGCGATAGCAATCATATGGACACTCCAGGCGCATTTCTGTTTTCGGCGTCACCGTACGTGATGTTCGGTATCAAGTCTAAATGCGATAACATCGTGGCCGCGCGCCGTATGTTGTGTGTGTGACTGAAAGCGGGCGAAGGTGAGCCGAGGACGGTGGCTCGAACTCGCGCGCGCAAGGAAGGAAGCCGGGTAGAAAGCGCGCAGTCTTCCATCGCGCGCAAGGCACCGGGAAGGAGAGGGGGGCGGGTTTCTACTCCTGCGGCGGCTGCGTATGGCGTAGCTGAGCACGGCCGCGCGGGCCTTATCTTGAAAGCGATCTGTGATGGGGCCAGTGTCTATTCGGGGTGCGACTGTTTTCACAACAAATCCGTGCAGGGGCGGGGCCTCGCCTCGATGACGTAACACTATTTTCTTTTTTTTCGACGAAGACGACGACGCTCGAACGCAATCATGTGGTGCGCATGAATGCATGCTGCGGAAGTGTGGCTGTATGGCATAGTGGTTACGACGCTCGCTTTAGAACCGGGGGTACGCTGGTGTGAATCCCGCCACAGCAAGAAGTCCTTTTCTTTCTAGGTATTACCATTGTCTTCTTTTTCTTTCCTCTCTGTGCGGTGGCGCGCTCGGTTGTGCCCCGGAGCCGTGGCGGAAGCTGCGGTGCCGGGCACTGACTCGAAGCGCCGGTCGTTGGGGTGTTGCGGAGCGCAGCGTAGCACACCCCAAATAAAGAAATACTGCTTCAGTCAGGGAGACTGCTCCCTCCCTGATAGTGAAATTATATTTGGATCATCAAAACAGTGATGCGTCTATTTAGGAATAGCATCGAGCCCTTAACAGCAGCCACAGTTGTGCCTAGTCACCAACAGCCCAGCGTGTTCTCCGTTCCCGCCGCCAAAGAGAGAGGAAGCCTAGTCACCACCAGCCTAGCGTGTTCTTCGTTCCAACGTCGCCAAACAGAGAGGAAGAAAAAACATGGTTATACGTCATCAAGGCGAGGCCCCGTCCCTGCACGGATTTGTTGTGAAAACAGTCGCACCCGTCTATTCGAGCCGAGGGCTGATAGCTTCGTGTGCGCTGTGTTCTCGCCGCTTAGTTCACGTTGAAGCGAGAGACAGCACGAAGGCCAATTCGCTCGCTGCTGCCGCCACACTTCCTCACGCGAGCGTTCTGATAGCATCAACCTTCCCCTTTCCTCAAGAACCACTTACCACCACCACCACAGCGAATGTCCGCAGTCATCGAGTGAGATGTGTTCATGTTTGTCTGCACGTGCGTGACGCTTCTTAATTTAGTTCGTAAGCGAATGTTTACAAGTGTGTACGGCCGATAAAACTGCTATTCCCACTTCGTATAGATGTCTATTATTTGCTATCGCAATCGATGTTTCGACTTTCAGGACGAAGCTTCGATTTTTTTTATTGCTAGGCGCACCATTGCTTCCCCATTTGCTGGTAAGCTAACAGCTCCTTAGTCCTTTTGTTGCGAGTAATTGGCTCTCTGGGTAAATTCTATGAGAAGCCGAAACGCCAAAATCATGATATGGCAGACCTCGGCCCTGTGTCGAGATCTTGCATATATTTCGCGAGCGGTCGCCGAGCTCTGACATTGCGTTCATTGCTTTTGGACTGTATGTCACGCTTCACGACGATGCCGGCAGAAATGCTGCATATGGGTCGGCTCAAGCGACAGTGCCGGCAAGAACAAGCCTAGCGCCATGAAGGCGAATAGTTGAGAAATTCCACACACACTAGCGCACAAATCTAACTCATGTGTCACAGCAAGTAACTTCCAAAATTTCAGAATACTTCTTTGTCTCTCCCTCCAGCCCTCTTCTTCCTTTACGGGGGCTGACGGCTGCAATCGTTTTATTGCGATATCAATTATATGGACACTCCAAGCGAATTTCTGCCGCCGTCGTCACCTTGATGTTCCGTATTAAGTCCAACGGCGAAAAAATCGTTGCCGCGCGCCTTACGCGGTGTGTGCGAGTGAGAGAGTACGAGGGTGAGCCGGCAATCGCTGCTCAATGTAGCGCACGCGAGGGAGCAAGGCAGGCCGGAAGCGCGCGTTCTTCTTTCGCGCCCGAGGCACGGGGGCGAGGCGATGGAGAGGGAGAGGGGTGCGTTCCGCTTCATCGGTGGCTGCTCACAACGCGGCCGCGCGGGCGCCGTATATTAATAGCGATATGCGATGTGGGACAAGTGCGCGCCCGCGCAGGCCTCATCTTCATAGCGATCTACGATAGGGACAAAGTACACGCTCCGAGTGCCGGTAGCTTCGTATACGCTTAGCTTTCAACGTTTAGTTTGCGTTGAAGTGAGACGAGAGACAGCGCGAAAGTCAATTTGCCCGCTGCTGCTGGCGCGCTTTATCACTCCGGCGTTCTCACAGCTAGTTTCCGCGGTCATTGAGCGAGATGTGTTCATGTTTACCTGTGCGTGCGTGACACTGTGCTTGTCTACTTAGTAAGCGAATGTTTACAACTTCATACAGCCCATTCAACTACTAACCTGGCTTCGTATAGCTCTCTACTAATTTGCTTTCGCAATTGATGCTTCGCCTTTCGGGCAAAACTGTGACTTTTTTTAAATTAGGCAGATCCCAGGCATAATGCAAATGTTGGCTTGCGAAGCCAGGTTATTCAGGTAAGTTCAGAGGTCAGAGCCAACAGAAACACTCCGTCGTCGTAATATTATCGCCTTCATCACCATTATTTTTTGAATGCGAAGCATTTCTCAGCGAATATTTGCCCCTTTGAGAGTATCTATCTATCTATCTATCTATCTATCTATCTATCTATCTATCTATCTATCTAATCTATCTATCTATCTATCTATCTATCTATCTATCTATCTATCTATCTATCTATCTATCTATCTATCTATCTACCTATCTGTTTTCTATCTATCTATCTATCTATCTATCTATCTATCTATGTATCTACCTATCCAGCCGCCTGCGTCTTGATGCTCCCATGGTCGTTTCGTTAACTTGGCATTTACCAAAATTGGTATAGTATGACAAGAGTGTATGACGAACATAAATGATAGGTCATGACATGAGTGTCGTAACACGCCTGTCATGTAGGTCATCAAACAGCCGCCTAGGTCTTGGTGCTCTCAAGGTCGTTTCGTTAACCTGATAGGCTCCCGCACACTGCTTCGCATAACATCGATTCCCAGAGGGCGTGGAATCTGCCGTCTTTTTTTTCTGCCATGTCTTCATCATTGTTTCATCGTCGTCAGTCTATCGTCTTCAATATGCCGTCATGGCTATTTCATCGTTGTCACGCATCGTCATCATGCAGTAGTCATCATTCAATCGCCGTTAATCTTTGTCGCATTGCGTTGTCGATCGTCACACATTTTTGTGCCACCGTGTCGTGTTCATGCCGTGTTCGTGCTATCGTAGGCGTTCCATTGTCGTCTTTCCTACGTCATCACTGCCTTCATACCATCGTCATCACGCTGTCATCCTTATGCCGTCCTCTTCATTTCTTCGTCTTCATGCGTGGTGTCTGTATGTGTGAGAGTTAGAAGGTTATGTTGAGCGAGGCGTTTTATGGTGAAAATGTGTCCAACTTGATCATGTGCTCCATATTAAAAAATTTTTGCTGAACAGCGTTTCTTGCAAACAGCCACAAAGCTGTCATTTAACCTGTAGCACAGCGCGTAGGTAAGTTACGCAGAATTTGAAAGGGGAGATGTGCCTCAGAGAATCTATATTTACTAATAATAGAGCTCATTTAATCAACATTACGCACAGCATACAGTTTCTGCCTCTATCTTCGAATATAATTTTAGTTTTTAAATATTTTATCTCGTCATTTTTTTTCCGCCCATGGAAGTGGCAAAAGTATGATCTCTTGTGCAACATGCAAGATGACGCTTCATGCCAGGCGTAGGAGGGTGTTACAAAATAGCCAGTATTACTCATTATTAAACAGAAATGTAAATAAGCTCAAATATATACCACTTTCGCTTTAGCATTTTAGAACTTTGACGATGCGTTTCATAAAATGCACGTTGTCAAAATTGCTGGAAATTATAATAAACATAAATACTTGCATTCTACGGATCTCTGTACATGTGGGTTCAAGATTTGGTCGAGATGGTCAAATCAAGTAAAAGAGATTTCGTGCTTAATAAGTAAAAACCGTCTAAGGTTGAAGAGAAGAGATAAATGAAGTTGGACGTTTCTATGCATGCTTATCACAATTGCAGACGATCATTTTGCATAACATTTGGCCATAATGCAGACAAGTGTTTCGAAAAGCAGTTTAATGCATTGAGGTTCTTTAAGGTTAAGACATCGAGGTTCTACCACCTGCTGCGTAGGTGGTAGCCCTAAATACTTTGCGAGCTTTCTCCTCCGACCGTCCTTTCTCTGCTGCACTGCGGTGACGAGACTTAGCTCGAGCGTTTTGTGTTCCAGATATGCTTTAAGTTCTTTTTAAGTGAAGCTTTATAGGCTCACAAGTGCCGGCGGCGGTGGTGGTGGTGGCGGCGGTGGTGTCACGCTGAAAAGTGGGCCGATCCTGGCGATTGTGCAGAAAAGGTCCAAGCTCAATGGCACATACCAGGGACAAAAAAGAAAGAGAGAGAGAGAAAGAAAGACAGAGAGAAAGAGAGAGAAAGGAAGAAAGAGAGAAAGAAAAAATTAAGGAGAGAGAGAAAGAAAGATAGAGAAAGAGAGAGATAGAGAAAGAAAGAAAATCACCACGAAGGTCAGATACACACACGAGAAGCTTCGCCTACCCCAATTTTCTCGACAGGGGAAGGGCTGGTGATTTTTTCGCCTTCTCTGGTCTCTCTGGTCAACGCGATCAACTCCCGAGATGGAAGGACGCCCCAACACCCGTAGGAGCTCCCTGAAACATTTTTGGCCCATGTTGGACGACAGTATGCCAATAGAAGTGGCCGTCTCCACAACAGTGCGCGAAGCAATCTCGTTTTGAGGCACAGCTTCGAGTTTGCCATCCTCTCTCATGTTGAAAGCGTAGCCTTCGCCTGAGAAATGGTGGAAAAGTGGAGAATGAACAGGTGTCCACGGAGCCAGGGTGAGTGCTCGCTTGTTCTTACGCCAGGAAGCAAAATATCTGCGCACACCATGTGGTTGCAAGCCTCATTAAGCACGAATGAAAAAGAAATAAAGCCCCAACAGCTACCGTGCCTCGATTAAAATCAATTTTCACAGTATTCATTTAGATAAACGACTTGATTTTTGCACACACGGAAATAGAAAGCTGAAACGTAACTTTGCGATCAAAATGTCAACAATAACATTTCGAAATTCTATTTCTCGACCCGTATCCCCGCTGAGGGCCAATAACTCGTGATCTCTCGCCCATTTAGATCTCTCTCCTGTTTCCAGTTTTTTATTCTTTTGTAAAATTTTAGCACACAATTAGGATGTTTTTTTTTGTTGCGCATGTTGTTGCTGTATTATGCTGTATAACTTCGCTGACGTTTATTTCGTGTATAATTGTATAATTTTTACACACCTTTAGATCTGAAACATGTAGTTGTACTTAGCCGTTGCTGTACATTGTTCTATAGATTTGGAGAATCTAATGACATGTATTGCATTGTTACCGTGAATTTTCACAGTAATCAACGCTGTTACAACGCGCAAAATTGGGTATACCTGTGGGATCAGCTGTCCAACCTGTCGTCTGCGGGGGCTGAGACCTTTGTCAGGCTTTATGCCTTTAGTCTCAGCCTACCCTCGTTTGAATTAACGAGGAATAAAAATCAATTCAGTTTAATTCAGTTCTCGCGGTCAGCGCCCAAATTTCTCTGCCGACGGCCAGTGCCCTCCTGGAACCGAGATGCAAATCAGGGTCATCGCCGAAAGCCAAATAATTACAGCTCTTTCACATGTGCGCGTACTGTGGCGCAAGAGCTTTGTCGCGTCTCACGGTTTATGTACATACTCTTGTCGGTGGTGTCGCGTTCGTCCGCCGCCCGGGCTGAGGATTGTGGAGCTCTTCGTCGCCGAAATCCGCTGTGCGTCAATTTTCGAGATGTACGGTTTCGCCTTGCCAGCTGACCACAGCTTCACTTCGACCGAATCCCACGGCGGGTTTGATCTGCATGCTTGAAAGCGAACATGGTGGGAACAGTATCTGGTCTCCGTGAAGTTAAAGAGCGGAGATGTAATTTCAAGTGCACAGACATTGTGTCATGTCATCGTCGACACGCCGTCGCGATTCTTGGCTGTCGACGTGCCGTCTTGCTCAAGCTGTCGTCGTCACAGCTGTCGTTGCGGCCACGCTGTCAGGCCACCTGTCGAAACACACCGACGATAATGCGAGACCCGCTCCGACAGCTCAGTGGTTGTGGCATGTCGCATCTGAGCACGAGATCGTGGGTTCGATACCCACCGCGTCGGCGGCATTCCGATCATTCCTATGAAGACAGAATGCAACAAAAATTGTGGCAGAACCCTTCTGATGATGAATGTCGACGTTAATGTGACCGCCAGTGACCCAATTTGACCCAGTGATTTGACCGCCAGTGACCCAGTGACCCAATTTGGTGTCAAAGAGATATATTGAAGAGCGGTGCATACTTAGTCGCACATACCCAGTGGCCTACATTCGCATCAGATTCACTGAAGAGCAGCACAGACCATGTGGTACATACACATAGCATGTGCTCCGAGTTGGCATCAAAGAAGTTCACTGAACAGCGGCACATGCTATGTGACCCAAGTTGGTCCATTGGTTGGTCCGATGGATGAACCCAAGTTAAAGGGAAAAAGGTTAGATACCTAAATCATCAGGGCCACTCGGTCAGCCCCAATGACTGCAATCCTAACGAACAAGCTCACTCTGCTGTGCGAGCTCTCACATGCCGCGCATCACATCAGGAACTGCTCCAGGATGACTGGGGCTCCTACAAAGACCCACTTAGTACTTTTCACGAAATCACCTCACACTATAGAGACGGCAGCAGGTTTTTTCCTCCACCCCATCAGAAGCTGAACCGAGCTCAGGTAGTCACATTAAGAATGCCTCAAAGTAAATCTTATCCTACACCTTTTGTGCTTAACAAAACTGACCAGGAGTTTCCCGCGGAATGTAAAAGTTGTGGACGCACTCCGTGTCTGTTTGATCGTATGTTCTGGCTGTGCCCCAACCAAAGGGTTTCGGACCTCAACAGTGAGGAGGACTGGAGTCGATGCATATCAAGCGAAGTCCTGCAAGATCAACTCCTGGCCGTCCGGAGAGCTCACGACATCGGGAAAGCGTTTGGCCTAACGGTGCCTACGTGGGCGGAGCCACCGACTTGGGCGGAGCCAGCGATGTGGGCGGAGCCAGCGGTGTGGGCGGAGCCAGCGACGCGGGCGGAGCCACCGGCAAAAGCGTGGGGGCTTTTGCCCTCGGGCCCTAGTTTATCTGGACCAAAATAAAGTTCTTGCCATGCCATACCTAAATAGTTAGTGCCCGGAAACTATGTGAAGTACCAATAAGAATGCTAATCGCATTAATATATGTACCCCAGGCTGTAGTAATCGATTTAGTTAATGAAACATTTCACTCATGTTTGCGAATAACGCGCTTCTTGTTCAGCGACAATTTGCAAGCACAGAGCCCGCGATCAATTTGGATTCATTTTCCCGGGGAAACGCCTCACGCAGTAATAACTTGTGGCACTCGAACACGCGAATTGCACTCATGATGACGTAACAATGGCGACGATTGAGTGACGACGACGGTGTGAAGACGACGGTGAGGGAACGGCGGCATGACGACTACTGTATGACGACGATGTAATAACTGCGACAGAATGACGACGATCACGAGGACATGACGTCTGCATGACGACTACACATTGACGAAGATGGAACAATGACAACGGCTTTACGACAATGGGATGACGAGGCTGGAATGGTGACAATGGTATTTATTACGGCGACAATGGCCTGCCGAAAATGAAATGAAGTTAGAATGCACAATGGACGTTCATTGGCGCCGCTTAAATAGAAAACAAAATCTGAGTCACATGAGTATATGTTTTACAGAACATCCGCTATGCGCTTGGGCTGCTGCCCTAAAAATTAAACTGAACCTAATTTGCATTATGCCTGACTTACATTACCTATACCAAGAAAGTAACGGTCTTGTAGCGATCAGACGCCAATGATGTGAGCAATGTGATTGTGCCTGTGTTTGCATCCTTTTCGCACACGTGAGCTCAAACGGCTTTTCAGAGAATGATCTCGGCCTCGATAGCAGGCGCAGATTCATAGCTCACGCAAAAAAGCGACATTTCTACGCCGACGTCCATGTTTCAAGACGAACGATTTGACAGCGCATCAAGTACCTTCGAACCTGGTAAACGAAGTTCACCTAAGGTTCACACAGTCTCTTGTCATCATAATGTTACGCCCATATCTTCATCATCATCCCGATACCTAACTTCTATTTATTACCCTCGCAATGGACGAAAGGCACCAAAACAAATGGCCGAACACCAGAAGCCACAAAAACGCTTGGTTTCCTGCAAAGAAAATCTCCAATAAGTGTGAGACATTTCGTTTAGTAAAGCTTCTTTCGAAGGAGCTTCTCTGTCTTTTGTCACGCACGTATGCCGCTCGTTCAAAGCATGCGAGACAGGGCTCCGAAACGCGCGTCCCCTGTCGCTCAAAGACAAGGAGACAGAAGAATACAAATGGCGCCGAAATACGCCGCCACCTTCGTGTTTTGGAATGCGTGGTACTGGGATCCTCGGTACAGGAGGTACTTCTACCGAGGCACGATGCCTCCACCTACCGGAGAGCGGGCAATGGAGGCCCTGTACGCGACGCCCACCATCGAGGTGTTCTCCATGGACTCACCTGGTGTACCTCCCATTTTCGTGGGTCGAGACGCCGACGGAAACAGGAGCCGACCCAGAAGCGGTAACCGAGTCCGCTGGGTGTTCGGGTGCCAGCGCGATAAGGACATCGAGGAGTGGGATATCCCCGCGTCTTTCCTGAGCTTCCTCACCGTCTTGCTCGGCCTCCTAGCCATCCTGGTTATCCTGTTGCTCTGGAGAGGCAGCAGCGACGAGAAGGATGCGTCGGAGAGATCGCCTGGGGAGGGAGAAGAAGAAGACAGCGACGGCCTTGGACTGGTCGTAAGGCCCTTCAAAGGTCCACCAGCCAGTGCGGAGACCAAGGGGGTCACCGATGAAGTCCAGCTGCGCGCCGACGGCTGACCCCAACTGGACGTCCAGCGCGCAGCTCTTTCACACCGCAGAAGCTGCACCGGCAGAAGCGGTTCTCGTTATTTTCATTCGTGGAATGAAATGGTGGTTTACAATCTGCCTTGTGGGATCTTTAACATACGGAATAAAGGTACGCGTTGATAAGCCATCAAATTGATTATTCCTCTTCAGGTGGAGGTTCACATAAAGAAGTATGAGTCATTTATGTCACCTCCTCTCTCCCATGTATGGGCCACACAAACTACCGCTTACGTTGCAAAACGATGCGCTTTTTTCTTCATGCCTCAGCGCTTATAAATTACATGTATTCGGCGTTGCGTTGGTACTCCTTTTACTTTTTGCTAAGAAGGCGCCAATGAACTTCCGAGTGTCACCGATGTGTCTCCCACATGACGAGAATAAGCATGCCTTTTAGGAGCGAAGCTCCTTAGGGTCGAGCCTTGTCCCTCGTCGGGCCGTCATAGCCACGCTAGTACTCGCCGCTCCCGCTAGAGGCGCAGCTGTGCTCTCTTTCTCTACTTTCTCTTTCTCTCTCGTTCCCGACGCGCGCGCTCGCTCTCTCTCGTTCGTAGCTAGGGGCGCTGCGGTGCACAAGGGCATTCGTTTCTCTTTCTCTCTTGCTCCCGACGCACTCTCTCTCTCTCTCTCTCTCGTCCATAGAGGGGTGCTGCGGTGCACAAGGACGTTCGTTCCCGACGCGCGATCTCTCTCTCTCTCTCATCCGTAGCTAGGGGCGCTGCGGTGCTCAAGGGTGTTCATTCCCGACGCGCGCTCTCTCTCTCGTCCGTAGCTCTGGTCACGGCCGGGCTCGACTGGCACACGCGCTCGCTTCTTACGGCCTTCGCATCGGGGATAGTTCATTCCTATCGCCGCTGCTTGGAGGGGGGTGCTGCGACTCTACCAAAGTTAAAGCCCCTCAATGAAGAAAAGTAGCGCCATCTCCTCTCTCCTCCTCCTGCGCCGGCGTTCACTCTCTCTTCTGTCGACCGTGGCTCCCCCTACGCGGTGCCTACGTGTGAAGCGCTGTGGCTACGTGTCGCTCGCGCTCTTGAACTCGTATTTTGATCGGAATTTTTCGCGTTATGTTATGACTGGCTGCCGAAACAACGAGAGGACGCATAAATGCCGTTGCGCTTAGATGGCTGTACTATATTAGCGGTGATACAGTGAGCCTAAAGCCTCTAAGTCGGGCTTTAACTGAGTCCATGCCACGCGCGACTTCGGCGTTGGTTGACCTGGCGCCGTCATCTCCGCGTTTCAGTAGCTCCAGTCCCTCGTAGGCCAGCGGCTAGCGTGCACAGCGGGCCTCTATTTACTCGTGTTGAGAAGTCCGAGCGGTCGCGAAGGTTCCATGGATGGTGCAACGCCAAGTTTCGAGAGGAGGAGATATCCAGAGAGATCAGAAAAACGGTTTTATATACAAACGTACATATTTCACAAGTAAGGCTCCATGATATTGGAGCCGTCTACATGCTAACATCTTTGCAAGTTCTAGCGTTTACATCTCCGAGCGTCTGAAAACACTCAAGTCGCGCTTTTTATCCCTTTCGTTTCCCACTTTCACTCGACGAGGGAATGCACTTTGGTTCTTCTTAGCCAAAGACCATCTTCAACTAGTTCGTCATATCTCGCTATGATGTGCCATCGTTTCCTGCCGGGCTCCGCCTCCAATCTTTCCTGATCGCCCCCGCACACAGGCAACGGTTGACACCTTGGGAACCAAACGTTGATGTCGTTCCCACGGGGAATGCTTGACGCTGGCCCCTTGCAAGAATTAGTCGCCTCTCCGTGGCGGTCAGTTCGCGGAAGCCACCATTTCCAGGGAGAGCGGTGGCTGTTGTCTTATAATGGGCTCCAGGTTGGCGCGTCGCAGTCGGCGCCGGGCCTCGTCGTAGCTCGGGCGGGCGCTGGTGCTTCACGAAACACACCAAGAGCGACGTTGTCGTTTTAGCTACGCACGAGGCCGATGACCCATTGCAGTCTGGGGACTAATTGCACATCCATCAGTCCCAGGTGACTGACGGTGACACTTCCCGGCCGCGACAAACGTGAAGAGCACTTGACATGTTCACGTCTGTCGATGAGGCCTCCTTTGTCCCGAAGGACCGCCAGACACAACACTCGCGAGCAACAGGACCGTGCGACGCACCTGCTTTTTCAGCCGCCATGTTTGTTTTGATGTCTCGCAGTGCGGCAGCGGCCGCGCCGCTGGTTGGTTGACCGGTTGTAATCCCGCAGCGAATGCTTTCCCATAATTCCTGATGCGATACGCTTCTGTTTACATGCGCCGCTGAAATGCGCATTCTTCATTTCAACTACCCTTGTTTGGCGCATTGGATGCGATACGCCTTCCTAGCGAATTACCTCGTTTACATGAGATACGATACGCTTGAAGCTGATACGATACGCTTCTGTCGTATTCATGTAAACGCCGCTAATGACTACGCTTCGGGAGTGAATGATCCACCAGCTGTATATATGCAGTTGTCTTACAGGTTTCACTGACTAGTGAGCTACCGATCATTCGGCGGAAGCGGTCCGTCGATAATGAGGCTAGTGGCTTCGCTCGCTTGCAGGAAGCCTTACACTACTCCACACATTTTTTCTTTTCTTTTTTTTGCGGACTTGAGTAGCGCGGCAGCGGTCATCTTACAGGTGTATGCGAGGCTGCTTTTGCGGATCATATTGCCGCTTGCATGTGCTGCGCGCGGGTCCGAGAAATTCTACCCTGCGTATTGTATCTACTATCTTATCAAATGCAGAGCAGAAACTATGAGTTAACATCCAGGTTTGTCCTGGCCACTGACAAAGCCACGCAGGAATGAGTTAACTCTACAATCAAGGGCGTTGCAATGGGGATAGCATTGCTAGCAGTTCTTTCGGGGGATTGTTCGTTTTCCAATATTGAATAACTGACTTAATGCACCCGCAACACGGAATATGTCATATAAAGCGAAGGAGCAAGCTGTCACAATAATGATCCCCGGTTATATCAAATGTGGAGAGAATATTTTTTTTTATTCATGCGTATGAGCGTTTGGTAGAGGACATGACAGCATTCAGGTGCCCTTGCGTCATGCACACTTTACGCTGTTTCCACGTTTGCAGTCGCATACAACTAAAAAACGCAGCAATGCCTCTCAAAGGAGGCCAATGGCTTCCTTTGTTGACATGTCATGACGTCGCGTTTAATCTCCTCGCACCTGCTAATGCGACATCGCAGAGAGCTGATAGCGGCAAGGGGTGTAACCACAAATTAACTGCATTCCCCGCGACTGCATGACAGTTGGTCGAAGGGCTTCTTCCCAGTTTACCTCCGAGGTGCATTTGCCACTCCTCTGTTTAGTTCTGCTCGACTGCTAGCGCCCAAGATGATAAAAAAAAATAACATACAAGCAATGCTGTACGTTTGCGCATTTTGTTCGAAAAGCCCGTTACTCACGTTCTTGCACAACGTTTATTTGTTCAAGGACCAAGTTTCGAATGAAGCAATTAGGGGAGGAAATATTTCAGTAATTAAAAAATCAGAGCAACAGGTAGAACCAGCAAATGTTGCATGAGCTTTTGCAAGGAGCACATACCTTGTGCACCTAAGCTATGTCAAGTGTTGATACGTACTAGGGGCCAACATGGGTGCACTAGTCGTTTACAATGGCTATTGCACCCGTCCTCCTCCTGCCGCAATAATTTTTTAAGAAGGTTTTTGGTGATGCAGTGGTTAAGAATAGAGCAATGGAAGTTAACTGTGCCGTTTCTCCTCAGAGAAGGGACACGGAACAGCAAGTACACAACAAGTCACATTGTTAATATTTTTATTTTGCGTATATGGCACAACAAAAATGCGAGACGTTAATAAAAACTTAATTAGTAAACTTACATACACATGACTTTGGCAGACTAGGTGAACAAGATAACCAAAGAAACCACAAGAATGCCAGAAACGTCTGGTACTAAACAGAACATCACAGTTGACTTGGTTGCTTTGTCACTTTGCATTGATGGCATATGGAACATGTGCTATGTTGCCCGCGATCTCGCGTCCACAAGCTCTATTGACTTTGCAACTATTCTTTATATCACAGCGGAACAGTTGTGTTGTATTGAGGATAGTGCGGGCCTTTACATTTTGTTTCCATATTTCTGAAAAGCAATGTAGGGTCAGCTCATTCACCTGTGGTACATTAAACAGCCCCAAATGCAAGCATGCAGCACAGTTCACAGGAAGTAACAGGCCGAAGTTGCAGACATTCATTCCACAGGTCAGACTTGGTACTTGCCTCTGGCTATTTGAAGAAACATGTGACAATCACAAGTGTTCAACACAGCATGACACTATGATACACAGAATGACCAGATATTGCATTCAGCATGCTAGTGAAAGTCGTGAAAACAAGAACAGAGAAAAATAAAATACCGAACAGGCATGCGAAAATAGTGCCTGCTAAAAACATTTTCTGAAATATTGCCAACATGCACAATATAACTAATATAACACACATGGAATTTTAAACACTCCAGAAAACAACAATGACTAGTAATAAATGATTTGTGACTTAGGTACTCAAATGGCAGGCGCACATACTCATAACTCTGAAACAGATGGAGAGTGAAAGGAATTATGACAAGAATAAAGAAGGTTTAAAAGAGTTTACTGGGGTATGCTTGCTTTCAAAACAAACATGTCGTCAATATCATTACCAAAACATCCTTAAACATAAAATGATGCAAAGACAGATTGAGAATATATTTACACGAAAGGCACAGAGTTTGACCTGAGCTGGTGCACTCTACTCTGCAACAGACACAAAAAGAAAGAAGGGAGAGAAAACATTTACTTGGGCCATCATGGTCATTGCTCTTGGGGTCGAGCAATGCTAGTATAGAAATTACAAAAGGCATGAAAATATTTTCTGGTTGTGTTAAAGGAACACTAAAGATTTAAAAACTAAACCACTTTAGACTATTATATTATTTCACAACTTTAGAGTATATTATATTATTTCACAACTTTGCAGCCATTCATTTTATGATAATAGGTTGATTATTAGGAGAGAAAATGAAGGTCAAAGTACATCATCTGAAGTTTTGACCTGTTACATCAGTGTGACATCATGCATTTCAAAGTATATTTTTGGATTCGGGCGACACCAACTCAGTAAATGTCCCCGGAACTCTCAGTGCATGGCTGGTTTAGAACACAATGTAGTTCATTGGAACCAATAAAGAACTAAGCCGATAAAGAACTAACAGGTGCCTTAAAAATCCACGTCATGGCGAGCTGGAGCAGGAACTTCAAGGCAGCGTTGCAACCAGTCTTTTCTGGTTTATCAAGCGTCTCCTGGTGGTAGGAGTTGTGTTTTTTGTATAATAGAAGGGCAGTTTTCCAATACAGGAGAAATTAATTTTCTCTACATATCGCTTTAAGCTTCCAGCTTGACGTTATTTTACATTACTGGTTGCTACCTGTTTACCAATACTCCTACTGCCACATTTCACAGTGGACTTGATCTCCGCCAAGCGCTGGTTCTCCTTGCGCAAATGTATTTGAAGCCTCGTTTTCAAGTACACTTTGAGCAGTTTGTTCGCAATGTTGTGACAATCTGGAAAACAATTCACATGTGTAACACTTTGCAGCACACATTCCTCAAGCTGGGAAAGTGTTAGCTCATTCTGCACAAGTTGTGCACTGTTCACGCGGAAAAGATTTTCAGCACTTTCCAAAAACTGAACAACAGCTGGTGAAGGCAAAGCAAGCCGTATCTTCTCTGTATAAGATTTAAGCTGAGTAAGTGTGTTGGCATCTTTGCATGTTACAGCTTTGCGACATTCAGAACAAGTAGACATATTTTTCTGGACATTATTTACAGCATAACCAGCAAGGTACTCAAAAGACTCTTGCTCAAGAGAACTTAATGCAAGAACGTCATCAGGAAAAGCAATGTTCGTAGGGTCGACATTCTGCTTTTGTCTTGCTGGCAGGCTGCTCAGACCTATTAGCGAGTACCCAGTGTCATGGTCATAGCTACCAGATTTGCTTGGCCTGAAGAACTGCGCCATTGTTGCTGCACGAATCGCACAGCGAAACTCGAGTGGCCTGGGGACTGGATTTTTAGACCGGAGGGTTGAAAACAGGTTTTCTAGCGCATCTTGCCCAAACCGACTTAGCAAAACGCAAACATAACCTTTCTTATTAAGATAATAATCCTGGAGCTCAAGGGCAACTGTAGTTACTAAAATAACGCCAGTTTGGACGGGCTTCCAGAACTGTTTTCCGACACCTATCTTAATTTTTGAGAACAAGCTCATGACATCCTTCATGAAAGAAATTGTCTCAACATACTTTGCGTCATCAAATTTGCTGATAGCCAGCTTGGTTGTTCTTGATGTCATTATCTTAAACCATTTAAAAACGGTTTCGAAAAACCAAGCTGTAGTCAAGGCATCTTCTGACAGGGCCTCTTTTTGAACTAGAAGGCGTAATGCAGCTGCTGTGTCATGATTAAACAGCGAGAATGCCAGTCCAACTTTCATTTTTTCATAATGACCGGGGTCAAGGCAAGAAGGTTTAAGGTGAGGCGCAATGTTGAGCTCAAGTTTAGAGTCGAGTTCGAGAAGCTTTTTCACATGGACAAGGCTTACTTCATTAGATGATAAGCCAAGTTTCCCGACTAGATCTTCAGGCAAAAATATTGACTGTCCTCGGGTAAGGTGATTACGAAGATTCTTGAGCAAATGGGCCACGTCTGCCATAAAGTAAAGCTGCCGACTGTTATCGCATGGATGGCAACAAGACACTTTGTTGTGGCAGTATCTTCCAACAACAATCCCAAATTCTTTCCAAAGTGCTTGATTGCCACCACCCATGTCGCAGACTACTGCATCTATTTTTATTCCAATGTCTTCACATTTTTTTATAATGTCAATAACTACAGCTTTCACGGTAGCACTGCAAAAGGAATTTGATGTAAAATGATATGCCACCGTTTGTTTCCAGCGGGTGGTCACTCCAGCGAGCATAAAAACCAGACCATGTGTAGCCATTGCATCCTCTGGGAGGGTCCCATCTGATAAGGGAATGGTTGGTTTCCCAATCACTCCTCCAGTTCCTTGGTCATAGGCGAGCCCCGATGCAAGTTGCATTTCATCCAATAACAGGACGGCGTGCCGCTCGTAGTCCTCCATGAGGTCCACCTGATAAATAGAAGATAGCATGTAAACTTGGTATGTCACATGATAATGAATGCTATACCAGCATTTAAAAAATAAACGTAAAAAAAACTCAGTAACTGAACGCAGTAGCCAGAGGAAACAGCAGCCACTGAATGTATTCCCTGTTTCCCCGAAAGACTTAACAGTGCTTGTAGTTAGTTTTCATACCACCTCAGAGCCTTATTGCTGAAGTAGGTAAGGTCAGCAAGGGAAAAACAAACACCTGCTATGCTAAGCATACTCACTTTGATGGAAAGAGACGGTAGGATTTCATGAAGTATGCCAGGTGAAAACTTGAAGTTTTCTAGGTGCCTCTGAAGCGTTCGTTCCGATGGCAGTGGCGTCCCAATCTCTTGAACGATGTTGTAACCCCTACGTCCGCATGTGAGCCTGATCTTCAGCCCCTTCTCTATAGTAGGCGTTGACCATGGCGTGCCACGCATCGTAGGCCTCTCCATGCATTGCAGCTGGTCAGTTCCTAAAAACTGATCAACCCGTCTCTTGAGGAGGTTCTTCTCTTGTACTGCAGCATTTTTCTGTCGCTGACAAACAGACAGTCTTCGTTTGTGGCTTTGCAGCTTATCCTCCAGTTCTGCAATTCTCTTGTGCAGAGCAGCCACGTTTGTTGTCGAAAGGACCTCGGCTGATGAGCTCCCTAGTTGAAACAAAGTCAAAAATTGAATCATAAGGCAAGAGCAGTCACATCATGTCTTATTTGTTAAGCAATAGAAAGTGTTCATATTCAACTTTGAAAATCTGCTTTGAATTCAAAAGAAAACCTCACCATCAACTTGGACTACAGATCCAGGCAGAAGCTTGTCGCTAGCAGATATAGGAGAGGTTTGGAGGCCTGGACATATTGCACATGTGTGGCTGGGTAATGAGGCAGCTGAGTATTCTGAGTGAGAAACACACCAAGAAAATAAGCTATAGAAGGCTGTGCGAGAATAAACAAGTGTAATAAACATCTGCAGTTGCCAGAAGAAATGTATTCTCCGCTGACCTTTTCCATTATAAGGACCTCAATCGTTGAGACCAACTGAAAGTTGCTCTGCAGTTAACTTTGAGGCTTTATTAGCTGTACTTGTGCACATATGACATTGGCTGATACTCAGCTGCTGACTCAAACCTAGGTCAGCCTAAGGCAACCAGAGTGTGTAATGCTCCTCTGACCCAACCCCTTACACAGGCACATAGGCAGGGGAGGGCTCAGCCCGCCCCCCTCCACCCCCGAAATTCGTCCAGTCGGCCATTAACGCAAGAGAATGGAGGCCCAAGTACAAGTAGCGGCGTGTGGATTTAAACAATAAAAAACAAACGATAGTCAAGGAACTCGCCAAGAACAGCTACCCAAGAACCTTTATTCGGAAAGCACTTTAATTCCAAAAGCACAGCACAACGAATGTTTGCGTTCTGCATCTTTTGTGTCATGAAAGCATATGCGTGTTTTGGTTCTTTGTTGTCCCAAATATGTGTTTTTTGGTTAAGAATTGCTGTCATAAAATGGCTCACGTTTTTCTCGCAGGCCTGTTGTTGAGACAGAGAGTGAGAACTTGGGTAGAGAAAGCGTCCGACAATTTTTTTTTATTTGCCGCACATCTAAGTGGGCACCTGGATTCCTTTGCATTCTTTTTTTTTGTCACTACTCTTTTCGTTATTGACTCTGTATGGCACTTCTAGGTGGAGATTATTTGGTTGGAAAGTATTATTCCTGGTGCACACGCACTAGCTTTATTCCAGTGTCAAAAACTTGCTTTCCATCTCGGATTAACTCGCTTCTTGTGCTGCATTCCACTTTGTTCGCGTTCTTTTCTAATAATTAAGCACCTTCTATATTTCCGCGTAACTTTTTTCCTTTTTTTGCCGCGGAAAGAGTTTCTTTCGATCAATTAGGCATCCCCCCCCCCCCGAAAAAAAATCCTGGGTACGTGCCTGCCCTGACACATTGACAGGCGAGGATTGTGAAGAGCGAAAGCCATTTACGTAAGCAGGCATATCATGTGAGAAATGACTGATGTAGCTTGTGCTAGCTACAAGCCAGTTGTAAGCTATAATACCCGAAATTTACTATTGACAATACCTCTTGCATTAGAGGCACAAGTAAAATTTGCTGTGCGGACTGAATTGAATAACATGAAAATGCATGCCATATGCAACTGTAATGAGAATTAACCGCAAGAAATCCTCACCGTCAAATTGGGATGCGAATCCAGGAAACAGCTTGGGACTAGCAGATGTATGCGGAAGTTGTAAGGCTGGGCATACTGTAGATGTATGGCTGGGCAAGGAGGCTGCTGAGCATTCTGAGTGAAAAATGCAGCAAGAAAACACGCTGTAGAAGGTGGCATGACAGATGACCTGTGCAATAACCATTTTCAGTTGTATGAAGTATACTATCCCCCACTGACCTTCTGCTTTATGGACTCGCACATCTTTGACACAAACTGAAAGCTTCTTCGCAGTTAACCTTGAGGCTTAATTCAAAAATTACATTCTGGGGTTTTACGTGCAAAACCACAACTTGATTACGAGGCACATCGTAGTGAGGGACTCCGGATTAATTTTCACCACCTGCGGTTCTTTAATGTGCACCCAATGCATGGTAGCCCATGTGTTTTTGCAGTTGACCCCCTCAAAATGCGGCTGCTGCGGCCAGAATTTGATCCCACGTTCTTTGGCTTAGTAGCACAATGCCACCGTCACAACGGCTTTAATAGCTGCACTTGTGCATATATGAAATTGGCTCGTACTCAGCTGCTGTTTCAAACGCGAGTCAGCCTAAGGTGAACAATGTAACGCACTACCGACACAACCGTTGAGCCTTGACACGTGTGGATTTAATGAGAGTGAAAGCGACTTACGCAGGCAGGTATATCAAGTGAAATCTGACTGATGTGGCTTGTGCTAGCTAAAAGCTACTTGTACATCATAATAGCAGAGATTTACTGTTCCCAATACCTCTTACATTAGAGGCGCGAGATAAATTTGCAGTGCAGTTTGATGGCGTAATTGAATAACATGCAAATGCATGCCATAGGCAAGTGTAATGAGAATTAACAGAAAGAAATCCTCACCGTCAACTTGAGCTGTAGATTCAGGAAGGAGCTCGTGGGTAGCAGATGTAAAAGGAGGTGGTATATCTGGGCATAATGTAAATGTTGATAATGAGAAGAGGCAGAGGAAATACCAAAACTATAAACCCCCCGAAGAAAGCATTTTGTAGCACAAAGTCCTTACCCTGCTGTGATCTCTGCAGCATAGGGCTAGTAGAGTCTACATCCGAGCAGCCTACAGACAAAAAACACACCATACCATAAAATTGCTGTGCACTGTAGCAATGCGACGCATAAATGAATGGCACCCGGCAAACACTCACAGGTAACATTATGTGTGTCCTCCTGGAATGGAGACTTTGTTGCGCAAGAGGGCACAGTGCCTGCATCATGACAGAGAAACAGTCATGCGAGGAAATAAAAATGTAAGTCACCAGGGAGAACACAAAACATAATGAACAAGGATTGATGGATAGCCTCAGTTTACTAGCCAAGGTTTTGACAACGGGTCGTGTTTTTTTTTTAAATTCAGCGCTACTTTTTATGACGAGGACACATTATATCTTCGCCATAAAAAAATAGTGCTGAATAACCGTATTAAGAAAGAATAATGCATCACCAACTGTTTTGTTAAGCAGACTTTGTATTTCTCTGGGCAGGACGAAGACAAGTATTCTTGTCGAAATGAAATGAGGCCCCGATCGATTGTTATTCATTTTCTTTCGTGTTGTCAAGAATCTCATATTCCTGCCTTCTCTCTTCTGAAGTTACCAGAGATCCTCACCATCAATGCAGTCCACAGCTGCGAGCAGGAGCTCAAGGCCACTCGGTGCCAAAGATGCCTCTGTGCCTGCGCATAACATTACTGTTAGACACGAAAGCACGAGAAGAAAAAAAAAAGGCAAGGACGAAAAGCCCCTATGTGTTTGCTTTATGGATGAAAATCACCTTGCTCTGAGCGCGGTGGCAAGCTGTCAGCAGAGCCAGCTTCCAAAGAGTTCATGAAAAAAAAGAACATTCACCATCAATGGGCTTTGCATCGTACCAAGTGCAACATGGTGATTGGCATCACACAGTAATTACTGACTCACCAACAACACCATTTCTCTCTTGTGATGGTGAAAAATGTGTGCTGCAAGATGTCACACCAGAACCTGCATGATGGGGGAGATTAAATCTATATTTAATTTGATACACCCACAGCTTCATATATACCCAACTCACACATTGTACGTATTTTATGCTGGAAATTAAAATCCATAAAACTGGTGAGAGGATGTACTGTTGTTTATTCGAAATTATCATAATCCGCCCCAAAGAATGCTACAACCTCAAACCTCTTCGTTTTTGAGGATGTCGCCATTCCGACACGGTAATGTCCTTGAAGTGCACGGTGTATTCTTACGTTTGGCAGGCGGCTTCCTCGGCTTCAGCTGCTTCCGATGAACGAAGAGCGATGGAACGGCTTGACGCTTCAATTTTTTTGTGCCACAGCTCTGCAGAATCACCGGCTCAAATTGATCATCCGTGAAGTGATCCTGCGCAAACGTGAAATCAGAAAACAAGGTCACCGTAAAACCTCGCTCCTTCAAGTATAAGGCGTAACACAACATTCCCGGCAAAAGTTATTATCGCCGGGAAGTGTTGTATACGGTGTTCCTTTTTTTAGCTCGCCGCCAGCACAGGTACTTATCTCTTGTTCTGCTACATATCGCCGGGAAGTCTTGTATACCGTTTTCCTTTTTCAGCTCGCCGCCAGCACAGGTCATTATCTCTTGTTCTGCTACGCGATACACGACTAGAATACTGAGCACACTTTTCACGCGCAGCACTTTCTACCATTTTCGAGATAGTTATCGGTCCTCGAGATCTAGGACGATAGCGACAAGTTTTAGCGACAAGAACATTGCTCTTCGCCGACCACCGAGTTTTTGCTAAAGGCGCAAAGTCGCCCTAGCTAAATAGCCCTAATCGTCTTTCCGCAGATAAGCGCCCATTTTTCCCTACGTACCGTCACCGCTTCGTAACATACTGCGATACACTCAAAACGTGCCGTTCGCATACATTCAGGCCACACAAACACAACGCCATGGATGGTATAACCGAGTCAACAAAAACCACGTGCGTTTGAGGACAAGATGAAATCCGGCCACGAAAGTTGCAAATGCAGCGCGAACATGCAGCGCGAACAGTGCGGCACTTAGGAGGGAGAAAAACTAACGAAGCCTCACACAGCAAGTGGCAGCATGTGAGATTAGGGATCATTGAAGAATCGCTCGCTTACCTCACACAGCCGGGACCATTGTGTTGGGTTGAAATCAGCGCGGCTGATTCTTTGAAGCCAGACCTTCCTCTGCGCCGCGTCTCGCTTCGCTGATGGAATCCGGAAGAGTCGCTTGCCGTCTGTTTCGCGTGTTCTGCACCCGAATGCCGAGCAAGACGGCATCGCGAACACTACGCCTTAAAAGCGCAAAGGAGACGCGATGCGTGGTGCCTCCATACACGGCTCGCAATGGTCTGGCACCGCGATGGTGGCGGGAGCAAAAAACAAGCAAGAAAAAAAACGCGAGAGAGCACGTGACAGCATTCGGCCAATCGGAGGGCCGAGCGCCGAGAGAACGGGCAGGAGAGGAGGAAAGCGGCAATCTTCAACAGATGTCGCTACTTTTTTTTATCGAGGGGCTTTAACCAAAGTAGCAACACTCTCCTCCGCGCGCGCGCTTTCCTCCTCAATTCTCCTCGCCCGCCAGCTGCGCGCGCTGCGCACGGCACGCTGTTGCGCCTGGGCTCCCGCGGACGGGCCGCAGAATTCGATTGAGGCGCATTATTTTGGGCCAGTTGCGCGCCCCAGTGGCGTAGAATATTTTGAGAAATGATGACAACAGCATGGAGAATGGTGAAGGCAACGTTTATGAGGAGGTTGGTTTCATCTTAAAGCCGTATGAATGACACACACTGATGTAAAAGGAGCTTTGAGGCGAGTTCTATACTCCAGTTATTTTTTCTGCCACATGATACGCTGCTTTACTTTTTGCATCTGATCTAGTATTGTTTGCGGCAGATCGCTCTATTTTTGGCAGTTTTTTCTTATATGTGCGTGAATGTGCACCACAGGTATTATATTCAGTGTGCCTTCTTATAATGAATTACTGGCAAGAGCATCGTCCGTCCATGTGTTTGTCTCAATGTCAAAGTAGCTTTTGCGCTGTGGTTTCTGCATTGAATAGGATGGTTGCGCAATTTCAGTGCGATTAAGCGGTGCCGGCAGCCACTCATCACCCACAATTACAGAATCCGAGGAAAGGTATTTACAGATTATTCTTTAGGCGTCGGTGTCAATGAAGCTTAAAAAATACTCGGTATACCTATGGGAGAAGGCATTCTATATTTTAGGCAAAAGAAACGCCTCTGGAAAAGGTATTTTGATAGTTCACACAAACATACCGTTAAATTATGTAGTAGGATAGTTAAAATTGTGATTTTTATTCGACATCAGAAAAACATTTATCACACAAAAATGGTCAGTAAGATTATTTTCACACAGAATGGTCAGTAAGATGATTTTCGTGCGCGCGCAAAAAAAAACGTTATTTGACGAGGTATAGATAACGTAGAAGAGTATCATATAATATTCAAAATGAGGAACAACGCTAGTGTAAAAATATGTCATGCAGTACGGATGGCAGCTGAGAAAAAGACATGCCCAAGAAAAAAACAGTAGTAACATTATGCCATGGCACCAACCTACACCGTTTAATACATGATAAAGCAGTATCAGTGTAGCCGAAAGTTGACGGGCAATTGGTTCTTGCGCTAAGAGCTTGTCGTTTCCAAAAAGCGGCTCTGTTGCGATCAAAACGACACTCCAGGTGTAAGAGATAGCACGTTTTCTTTTGAGCCGAGCCACTATTTGCAAAGAATATGCCATGCGCGGATGCTCAGGAGATTCGTTTCATACTGGGCACGCATGCACAATTGAGTCCTTAATTTTAAGAGCTCTATAGTTGGATACAGCCCAAGAATGAAGTGGCAAACACCCCTCAAAGCGTGTCTTCCAACCAAGGGTATCGACCGTTTGTCATGACGTCCTGCTTAATCCCCTAGCGTGAAATCGCAGTTGGCTGGTACGAGCTTCTTCGAAATGCCATTACCCGCAACATCATTATTATGGGCCGCTGCCATTTACCGGATTGAAGGTAAATGAGGTAAAAAGGTTTTTGAGTTCTATCCGAGTGTAGTTGATAAAAAGCGCAAGTGACATTTACAAAATAGCTGTATATATGCAGTGAACATTGGTGAGCTGGGCTTCATATGCCACACAAAAAGCTGACTTAACTGGTATAAGAGGCGTAGCGAGTCTGACGTTTGACTGCTAAGCATTTTCGAAGGCTTAGGTAAAGCATTCGACTTAATAGAGGCAGCTGGAGCCCCTTTACGTCTTTACGTCACCCACTCACGCATGCAAGGCAGCCCAGTTCAAAGCAAATTCAAGAACTGAAAAAGATTACCAGGTTTCCTTAGCTATCGCCTAAGAGACTCGAATGCGAGTCTTGTAAAATCTACTGTAATTCACCTCAATCAACACTAATCCACCTTCACACACTTTATTCGACCTTGACCCACTCTAACCCTCCTTAATCCACCTCAATGCACCCTAATCTTCCTTAATCCACCTTATTCAACCTTAATCCACCCTAATCTTCCTTAATACACTTTAATCGACCTTAATACATCTTAAACTTTCTTCATGCACGTTATTGGACGTTACTCCACCCTAATCCTCCTTATTAAATCTTGATCCATCCTAAACCACCCTAATCAAGCTTAATGCTCCTTAATCGACCCTAGCCCTCCTTACGCACCGGGAGAACAGCTCTGCGCCATCAAATGCATTTTGAGGAATGAAAATAAATATTTATTGCTCGTATGCACTTACAATGGTTGCCATACTTTCAGACGAAAACTCTTGTGAACACAGTAGCTCACAAATGTGTCTTATTCACAATTACAATCTAAAGTGTTTTCTTGGTGGCTTGTGTACATAGGCCGAAATCTTGTCGTTTTCGTCAGTCAGTTGGTTTGACTGACTTACAAGGAGTATTCTCAGAAACTTCTCGGCAATTAGATTTGCGGGTCCTATCGCATGACTGTCGTCAACACCTTCAGGGCAGATCAAGATGGGAGCGCGTTGCAAATAGGGCTGCACTGCTCTTTCGAGTACTTTTAGTACATTCCTGCGTGGCAGGTGTTGGGCGGCTTTATCGAAAAAAATTATATTATTTAATTATTTTAATTTTAAAAATACTGCAATCACCATGCGGTGATTTTAGCAGGGTGGTACAAGTATAACGAATGCATTGTTATGTACAGAAAATGCACAGGCTCATAAAAAATGTTATTTGAGTAAATACAAAGCGTACAGGTTGGGTACACGCAACGTTACACTAAAGAAGTAAAACACTGTCACTGCAAACATCGCAGGAACAAAATAATGTCACTGTAAACATGATAAGAAAGAAGTTAATGTTGGCGCAGAGACGATGTAATTTTTTAGCTGGTTCCAGTACACTATTGTGCGCGGAAAAAAGACTACTTAAAAGAGTTGCTGGTGAGGAAACAGGAGTTGTACTGCAATTATGTATTTTCCGAGTAGCGTATCCGGAGGAGAAGGCTACGATCTTTGTTATGCCCATCTTATGATTCCCCTTTATTAGTTGATGCTATCTTGTCCAAAAGCGCTAGAAACTCGGGCTAGAACTCATTGCTTGGGAACTGGTGAAAAAAAACACCGGGTGTTTTCCCGGAACGGGACTTGCAATACGGAAGACAGCAATACACCATCGCACAGCAGTTATATACCGATATGCAATGAACGGCGCCAAGTCTTGGCCGTGGCAGCGCGTACTAAAGGCTATACGACCGTCTTCAGGAGCCCACACATTACTGCATACTGAACAACACTGACAGAGCACCGAATAAAATTCGCGGGAAAACGATCGTGCGAGCGCGAAGGCAAGCGCATGTGCGCGGAGCAGCGGAGCAAGGGTCAGGATCGCAGCGCCCCTACCGCCGACAGGTGGCAACACGTGCTGAGAAACTCTCCCATTGTTCCCCCGACGGGTGAGAAGGCCGTAAGAAGCAAGCGCGCGCCAGTCGAGACCGGCCGTGCTCTGGTTCACCCGAATGCGTTCGTTTCTTTCTCTTTCTCTCTCGTTTCCGACGCGCGCGCTCTCTCTCGTCCGTAGCTAGGGGCGCTGCGGTGCACAAAGGCGTTCTTTCCCGACGCGCGCGCTCTCTCTCTCTCTCTCTCATCCGTAGCTAGGGGCGCTGCGGTGCACAAGGGTGTTCATTCCCGACGCGCGCTCTCTCGTCCGTAGCGAGAGGCGCTGCGGTGCACAAGAGCGTTCGTTCCCGACGCGCGCTCTCTTTCTCTCTCGTCCGTAGCTCTGGTTTACCCGAATGATGCCCCGGTGCTTCGCCCGCTCATCATCATTCACGTCGTGGATATGCGGTGATTTTTTGTTTTATGTATTTTGTTAAAAAATTTTCGCAGTTTCACCCGAAAGGCGAGGCATCAACTGCGATAGAAAATAATAGAGAGCTATACGGAGTAAGGACAATAGTTTTATCAGCTGTATAAACTTGGACATGCAGCAGCATCAGCAACGCCCAGAACTGTTGTCGACGCCGTCGATGCGTTGCCCGCGTTCGCACCGAACGCGCGCGGCGTGGTGACTGTTGCCGGTGCCTCTGGTGGCGGATCGGAGGTTTTCGACGAGATCAGATGGGACACTCGTCGAGCAGCGTCGGAAGTCTTTACCATCTTCTAGCCTCGCAACGTTTTTTTTTCTGTAAATATGCA